>NC_133579.1:4842673-4955847 GCF_964106895.1 Numenius arquata
AAAGGTCCCTTCCAACCCAACACATTCTATGATTCTATGATTCTACAAAATCGCTAAAAATTAAGAATCAGTGTATTTTTCACAAACGTAACACACTATCCTTCTCACTGAAATCAGAATCTCTGTCTGCAAAGTATAACGAATATCAGACAGTTCAGTATTTAGGACTCTCTAATGCTTTACAAATGGCTGAGGATGGGGTGATAAACTCTTTTTTTTTTTTTTTTTTTTTCTGGGCCTGTTCTAAATTATAATGTTTTGCCAACATAGCTGTGTCAGTTCCCGGTGCGAAAAATTCACGTCCCCAGCAGATATTGCTATGTTTGCAGAACTCCTGGTGCGGGTGCAGCTTTGCCAGAAGGGGAGAGCTTATATTGGCTCCGCTTACATCACTTGGGGAGGCGGTGTAGCCATGCCAGAAAAACTCCTTCTGTCAGTTTGAGCGGTGTGTGCTGCGGGGTGCTCTGCCAGCCCCAGCCATGGTGGGGCTGTGGGGGGAGACGAGACGGCAATGGATTCCGCTCCGTACATTCCCTTTTAATTAGCACATTAATCAGCGTGCCAACACTGGAGAAATGCATCTCCTGAAAGGCTGCCGCATTTATTGACATCCTCAGTCTGCGCCTCCGCTAATATATCAGAGCTGCTACTTTGATGCCTGTCTTGAAACAAGAAACCATGTGCTCCTCAAATGTGTATTCTTGGAAGCCAGACAGCTAAATTATGACCTCCCTAGGTGTGTTGGCACCTTTGCTGCAGTCATATAATTTTATGCTTTCTTGTTTCCCTGCTTGGCATCCACTAGCCTCCAGACCTGTATTTTGGAAGTATAACTCATCCAATCTCTTCTGACTCTGTCAAAGATATTTTTGGGTTTCTCGTGATCTAGGTTTAACTGACAGATCTTTTTATAAAAAAAAAAAAAAAAAGAAAGAAAGTTGTTACAGTAAATTCTCTGAAGTGTCCTTAATTTGTCCTTGATGCCCTTTTCTCCAAAATATCACATCAACTGCCTTCACATGACTCTGAATGCTGCTCATGCCTGAAATGTATATAGATAGATACTGATTTCAGCAGTTGCTTCCAGTATCAGCTGGTTCCTTCCTCTGGCTAGTGCCGTGTCTGCCAGTTCTTTCCGGTGCTGTGTGACCTCCCTGTTTATGTCTAATATCCTGTCTCCGTTTACCACCGAGCTGTAATATCATGTACACTTGTTAACATTTATTAAATGTGTATGTTGTGCTCTATACTAAGAAAATAAAAAATTAAAAATTCTTAAATGCGTTTTTTTTTTTTAAATGAGTGAATACATATTTTATGTGAATTGTCCCAAAAAGTGCAAAATAAGATTCAGTAAAGCCAGTGAGATACTTCCCATACAGTGTAAGCAATGGAAATATTGCTTAAGGAACAGCAGGAAGGAAAACCTTCAAAGTCCTGCCACGGGTGTGTTCACCCTAAGTTCGTTTGTATTAGTTCTCTCTTCCATAATTAATGATTTTGGCTCTACCTTCCATAACTGTGACAAAATGAGTTGCAATAATTCAACCTGAAAAGAAATACATCTCCGTCTGGAAAATGGCAGTGATACTTGGCCTTTAGAAGAGCAGGAGAGACATCTATCATCATTACTATTATTACTGAGTCTGAAAGTCCAACGCAAATCTGGACACCACCTTAAAGAGCAGGAAAGCTGACACTTACAACGGGTGCTAGAACTGGCACCTGGCAAATTCCTGACAGTTCTTTTCTCTGTAGATAATATCGTACCAGTGGTTTTGAGCCATTCTCCACACTTATCTCTTTCCAGCTGCAGTGCTGTCTGTGTGACACCGAGCACAGAAAAAAACACAAAGGAGGACATCATCAACCCCAAAAGCATCACTGAATCCCACGTGTCTCAGCAACATGTGTACCAACAGGTCTGTACTTAGAACAGGTGGAGCAGAATGTAGTTGGGGTAAGGAAAATGTGAATATAAATGGCCTTCATGGTTCTGACACGTCTGTCTCTGGCAAGCAAGCAAGAAAAGCTATACTACGTTAGACACATATGGCATTAGCACTAGCTATTAGCATGTAAATAGATGTTCCACTAGCAGTGGATGCACTCAGAATGAACAGAAAATGCTATCAGATTTATGATCAGCTATCCAGAAAAGTTAGATAAGACTTTTTTTTCCAGTCCGTAAACCACTCAGGGGTCTACTGAATAGCACACTTAAACCAATATGTTTATATGCATTTAAGTAGTAGCTAATTTCAAAACAAATTGTACAAACATTCTGCTTAAATTAATGAAAACGGCGATTCTGTGTTAGAATTAATGCTCTCCACACTGAAAGCAAACTGGGATGAAACTTCCAGTGTCGCTGTGTGTGAACACCAGTGAAAGGAGCCTGTAATTTGCTTGAATTGTGGAAAGAAACAAGATCACTCTCCTACTATCCTTTTACAGCCGTTTCATTTCCTGAGTGTACAGCTTACTTTAAAAGTTTGCTAATAACTTAATTAATTAACAAGCTTAGACTCTGAGGCGCTTACCCCTGTCTCTGCTTTACACAGATACGGCCATATTAAATTGGCTTTGTCACAGAACCGTTCCTTCTTCCCCTGTCCCCGTGGTGTGACTCAACCTCAGTTTAGGGGCAAACTTGGAAAGGTCGTTTAAAACTGGGTGACGAGATGCCCCTTTCTGTCTTAATTATTATGAGCCAAAATGCAAAAAGATATGAAAGGAGTTTAAGGATGAAGAATTCTTTTAACCTACACAAAGGCTTCTAAAATAGAAAATGAAGGGAATGCTAAAACACTTTTACAGACAAAAGAGGTGACAGGGCAGGCAGGCCACCATCTCACTGAGCTATTCTCCCTGAGCAGGAGTGCTGCATTTCAGAGGACAAGGATATTTGGAAAGAATAGCTGGGATCAGCCAATTTATTAACCTCTCTGCTCATACTGCCAATTGCGGTGGTGTTTGTAATGTGGGCACCTGTTCAAAAAAGCACAGAACAAGGACAACTCCCTTTACACAAACTTTTCCATTTCGTGAACCGCATCTTAAAGGAGACCACATCCCTCCCATCCACACTGCGGGCCACCTCCCATCCCACCAGTAGCCAGCTAATATTTCTGTAATAGCTACAGTAACTGAGTTTATGAACTCAGCTGAGAGGTAACAAAAAAATTAATAAATAAATAACATAAAGAGACAGGAATGGGAGTTTTCAACTTCCTTTTAATTCTATTTACCATCTAGAAGCGGGACAGCTGCAGCTCTCCCTGGCTGACTGGTGTCCTCTGGGTGCCAGCTCTCAGACCAGGAGATGCTCAGTGCACCAGCAATAGCCACTGTCCGTAGTGGACACTGAGTCACAAAAGCTGGGGTAGAAGTCACCCGAGTGAGGACATCAAACTGCAGTGCCTGCGACAGGGTGCCAGTTCCTCATTTAACCATCAGGGAGAGTAAGCCACCTCCAGAACTAGATCTAGAAGAAAAGGGTCACACTTGGATTTGTGCATTGTTTCCATTGACCATCGAGGAACCCAGCCACATACCTTAGTTTTACCCACCTCCTGCATTTGTCACAAGTCAGGTGCCTAAAATCTGGCCAGCTCTACCTATCAGCCAGTACTGCAGACTGTGTGTCACAGGGAAAATACAATGAACCATAAAAGGCACGTTACAAAAGCCAGAGACACTCTGGGGAATTGTCCCAAGGTGAACTTGCTGCAGCTCCGGGGATTCCTGCTCCGACAAACAGGCAAACAACATGTGATTTACTGTATCTGTTGCAGTTCTAAGTTTAAAATGTTTACTGCACTCCTAATGTTTTACCTTCTCCAAAACGAAAAAAAAAAAAATAAAAATCTTCCAACAAACAGAACATCAAGCTGTGGCTAACTTCATAAAATATCTGTTGGTGACTTACTGGGAAAAGAACAAATAAACAAACCAACCTAAAAAAAAAGAAGACAGAAACATTTAATTTCCTCCACAATGAAAATGATTTCATCCAATTCTTTAAAACTCCCTCGGTGCTCCCTCTCCTTCCCATCCCTCTCTTTTAAGCATTATTTTAAGCTCATCTTTGTAATAAGCATTATTTTAAGATAATTTTAGTTGGGTGATTAATAACAAGTAGATAACATCCTTGGGGCTTTTTTTGTTTGTTTGTTTATGGGTTTTGCCTGGGAATTTCATTAAGAAACGTATAACAACTGCATGCTGGAACAAGCCCAATTCGGTTGCCAAGCACATGACGTCCTGGGAGGGACCGCTGCTGCAGCGGATGCTGTGGCAGAGGGAGGCATCCCAAGGGCTTTCCCCCAAACCACGGGGGATGCTGAGGAAGAAGCCGGTGGACTCACTTGGCATTGGGGGTGTGGGACAGGGAGACACGAGCCAGGCTGGGGAGGGTGACGGAGAGCCATGGGGAGGACAACCGCAGCAGGGCTATTGGGCGATGGAGCCAAAACGCAGCCCCGACCACCAAGCTCCAAGCAAGCAAACTTCTGCTGGGGTATCTCCCGCTCCTCACAGGACTTTCTGCCCCTCCGCTGCGAGAAATTACCCCCCTGGGGCTCCCCCTGGTCCCCAGTGGAGGCGAGGCAGGGCAGGGCAAAGGGTGCACGGCGGCACTCCCAGCATCCTACATCCCAGTGCAGAGGTGAGGTGGGCAAGGTAAAGTGACCAGCCAGGGCCCGCTGAGGAAGCCCAAAACAAGGAGCAGCTTCTCCCAAAGCAGCAAAACCAGACTGGGGAGAGTTCTGGTCGTCCCATAGCAGGTTACAGAAAGGTTTCCCAAGGCCATAGTCTCCCTTGGCTGCCACCCTGCCCAAAGTGGCTGTTCCCCATCCGTGTCCTACCTGCCACCTGCATGTAGAACGATAGAATCATAGAATGTGTTGAGATGGAAGGGACCTTTAAAGGCCATCTAGTCCAACCCCCCTGCAGTAAGCAGGAACATCTTTAACTAGATCAGAGTCTTCAGAGCCTCATCAAGCCTGACCTTGAATGTCTCCAGGGATGCTGCTGGATACCCTGCTCTAGTTTAAAATGATTGCTCCTTGTCCTATCACTACACGCCCTTGCAAACAGTCCCTCCCCATCTCTCCTGGAGCCCCTTTAGGGACTGGAAGGGCTCTAAGGTCTCCCCAGAGCCTTCTCTTCTCCAGGCTGAACAACCCCAACTCTCTCAGCCTGTCCTCACAGCAGAGGTGCTCCAGCCTTCTGAGCATCCTCGTAGCCTTAAGCTCCAGCATGGGACAGTCCTGCTGTCATGTTGTTTGCTCTTTTATTTCTAAGGTACCCTGGTGGATCTTGCTGAAATTTTGCAGAAATATGCTAGTTTGCCTGAAATAACATGATTTCAGATGAGTTTGTTTAGTCTAAGCTAAATTTTGAATTATTAAACCAGGTTTATTTTATAAACTCATTTTGTCCTCATCACCTTTGGGAAAAACCTTCGGTAAAGTACAAGCTCTACCATCCCCTAAATGCATCTCTTCAAAATCATCAGCATGGTTGATATTGTTGGTTTAGCTTTATAGAAAATCTAAAGCCATTCTCCAGCTTCAGAAGAGAACTCCAACCAGCTCTTATCTTCACCAAGTAAACTGCATGTACGTTACTTCTGGGAGGTTATACCAGTGATGAGGATAGATGTTTTACTAAGAAATTCAGTGTACAGCTGCACTATAGAAGCCAGAAACGTTTAGCAAATATGTTTTTACAGTTGATTTGCTTTTATAAATAGCTTATATAGCTTTTCCAATTGCAAATCTTCACCAGTCTTGACATTTTATTTCAGCCATTGGAAGACAATATTCATTAAAAGAACCGCAGCTGCTCTGCAGGCAGTCTCAACTCATTATTTATAATTAATACCCTTCTATATGCAGACATATAAAAAATCTTTTCTCTTTGTCCTAGTGTTTATGGCAGTGATGTGCCAGACTGCCAGTAAATTTGAAACCTGAGGAGTTTGTTTGTAGAGTCTCCAGTGGAGATCAAAGTTACAATAGTCACTCTCTCAGTGAAAACTTTTGCCCGTATCAGGCTTGTTGGGAGAGTTGTTGCTGTAAGTACTGAGCAATAACTTTTTCATGAAGGTTGGACTTTTATAACAGCAAAATAAATTAATGCTGTCTAAAAATAAGAGAGAAAAATTTCCCTGTACTGGGGACCAATATACTTCAGCAAACACTGGCTGTAAAACAAAGAAATATTCTCTTTCCCCAGCTCCCCCAGACATGGTTTTCCTCTGATACCTTGGGAGGGAAGCTGAGCTACAGCTATTTCCTGACTTATAGGACTTTGGAGGGATCATTGTCCCTGAGTAAGCTAAACCTTTCTGAAGAGCAGTTATTCACGTATACAACTCACACATAGTCATTAGCACAATATTGATGCACGACATCATTGCCTTAACGATCAGTGTCACCCTTACACGGCTAGGAACTTGCTTTTCCACCTACACCATTCGAATGCTGCCATACTTCACTGTACCCCTTAATTTTGTGGACAGCATGCAGAAAAAAGCTAGAGAAGTTTAAAACACATCCAATATGAACAATCATCCCCATCGTGAAAGCGTGATCACAGCAAGGTTTTGTAAAATGTTCGGTGTGGTCAAAAAGGCACCCGTTTGAAAAGGTCCAGGCCACCCCCAGACTTTCTAATCTTTCCTGTTTCATCAAAATACTTCTAAACCATCCTCACTTTCTAAAGCTAAAGGACAAGCATCTTTTAAAAGCCTTTCAGACATATTTATATGATTTTTCCAATAAACATAATATAATGCTGATTGAAACATAATAAAGCATCGTGCATGTGTGCAAAGCATGTGCCTTTGGCCTGTGAAGTTCTTCCCTTCTGAAGATGTATATACTTTCATCTTTAATTTTTTTATGTGGAAGTTTTTGGCTAGAAGTTAATCACATAATCTTGACAGTTTTATATGAATTTTGACCTGTTCCAAAAGCGCTCCAGAGGACATCCCACACCGTTGGGTGAAAATAGCTCAGATGACTTTTGGTTTTTTTTTTTTCCATCCTAACATTGACAGGCTGCTGATGAGTAACAGTCAATCTCCAATTCTGATTTGGCTTACAAGTGCAAAGCCTCTTGTCTGTCACGCCTGCCTCCCAACCACAGCACCTGCTGTAGTACCATCCTGTGAGCTTCACCAAATACTTCTCAGCATCATACCAGGTCATCCCGTGACTCTGAAACACATCTCTGGCATTGGCAGAAGGCCACGTTGCTTTTGAAACCCTCTCGCTTCTCCCAACCCTGGAAAAAATGTTAAGAGCTGCAGAGTTTTCCATTTTCGTTTCAATCAACTCTGAGTCCATGCTCTAAATCTCCATTTAAGGGAGTGTAAAATCCCCCCAAGTCAGTGTCCCCGACAGTTGACTCTTCTTGGATTTCAATTATGTCACCGGAGACGGTAGGGCAGGGCACAAGGAGGAGCTGAGGAATGACTGAATGAAACAGACCCGCCGGTCCTCTCCCAAGGCTGGTGGGAAAGATGCAAAATATCTTGACACACTTTGTCCTCTCCTACTAGTCAAAGGACACGTAGAGTTCTCTGCTGGTGTCAGCCTTTCCTTCCATAAATCTTATAAAGCCTTTCTTAAGACTCTATTTTTCAGTACCAGCCTGCCCATCCTCTAACACTCATGCTGCCCAATAATCCTATGCGATGGCTGGATTTATGTGGTGCTAAAAGAGCCTATAAGCAGGGTTATCAAATAAAAAGTGCTGCTCGGTTATTTTTCAGCATGACATTTTTTGTTTTTTTCCAAAGGAACTAGTCAAACCCCTAACTATTTATTACTAAATCTAAAGAATTTACTTATATGCTGTGAGCAATCTGCTGAATATGACAGAGTACATTGTGTACGGACACACGTTTAAGACAGCATTTTACGATCCCTGCTTATTCTGTTCCTAAGAGAGACAGGCAGCCTGTGAAAGCCTCCCCAGCCTGATGGTTGAGAAGCTGCTCTTCAACTCCCTTTCCCTGCCTCCCTGCCATAAAACGGGTTCGGGGGATTAAAAAGAGTTTTAGTTATTTCTAGCTTTTAGCTGTAATTATGGAGTATTTGACAGGGGAAAAGGCTGGTGGAAACACTGAATCTGTTTTTTCCAAGTGGGTTTAGGGTATGCAGCTATAACATAATGAAAGACACAATTCTTTATAAGAATGAAACAAAGCTTGAAGTAGGTTTGGTGCTGGGTGAAGTTTCCACTAATTTATGATGGGGAAAATGATCTGTTACTTCATTGTAATCATAGAATCATAGAATCATAGAATCATAGAATGGCTAGAGTTGGAAAGGACCTTAAAGATCATCTAGTTCCAACCCCCCTGCCATGGGCAGGGACACCTCTCACTAGAGCAGGTTGCTTAAAGCCCCATCCAGCCTGGCCTTGAACACTTCCAGGGATGGGGCATCCACAACTTCCCTGGGCAACCTGTTCCAGTGCCTCACCACCCTCACTGTAAAGAATTTCTTCCTTATATCTAATCTAAATCTCTTCTCTTCCAATTTAAAACCATTGCCCCTTGTCCTGTCACCACTCTTCCTGACAAAGAGTCCCTCTTCAGCTCTTCTGTAGGCTCCCTTCAGGTATTGATAGGCTGTTATAAGGTCTCCCCGGAGCCTTCTCTTCTCCAGGCTGAACAACCCCAGCTCTCTCAGTCTGTCTTCATAGGAGAGGTGCTCCATCCCTCTGATCATCCTCGTGGCCCTCCGCTGGACCCGTTCCAACAGGTCCATGTCCTTTCTGTGTTGAGGACTCCAAAGCTGGACACAGTACTCCAGGAGGGGTCTCACGAGCGCAGAGTAGAGGGGCAGAATCACCTCGCGAGACCTGCTGGCCACACTTCTCCTGATGCAGCCCAGGACACGGTTGGCTCTCTGGGCTGCCAGTGCACACTGCCTGCTCATGTTGAGCTTCTCATCCATAAGCACTCCCAAGTCCTTCTCCTCGGGGCTGCTCTCCAGCCATTCTCCACCCAACTTGTATTTGTGCCTGGGGTTGCCACGTCCCAGGTGCAGGACCCTGCACTTGGCTTGGTTGAACTTCATGCAATTTGCACAAGCCCACCTCTCCAGCCTGTCTAGGTCCCTCTGGATGGCATCCCTTCCCTCCAGCGTGTCAACTGCGCCACCGAGCTTGGTGTCATCAGCAAACTTGCTGAGGGTGCACTCTATCCCACTGTCCATGTCACCGACAAAGATGTTAAACAGTACTGGTCCCAGTACCGACCCCTGCGGAACACCACTCGTTACTGGCCGCCACCTGGACATTGAGCCATTGATTGTAACCCTTTGGATGCGGCCATCCAGCCAGTTCCCTATCCACCGAGTGGTCCATCCATCGAATCCATGAGTTTCCAATTTTGAGACCAGGATGTCGTGCGGGACAGTGTCAAATGCTTTGCATAAGTCCAGGTAAATGACGTCAGTCGCTCTGCCCTTGTCTACCAAGTCTGTGGCAGTATTGTAAAAGGCCACCAAATTTGTCAGGCACGATTTGCCCTTGGTGAAGCCATGTTGGCTGTTTCCAATCACTTCTTTATTCTCCATGTGCCTTAGCAAGGATTTCAGGAGGATCTGCTCCATGATCTTGCCAGGCACAGAGGTGAGACTGACCGGCCTGTAGTTTCCCGGGTCTTCTTTGTTTCCTTTTTTGAATATTGGAGTTATGTTCCCTTTTTTCCAGTCAGTGGGAACTTCACCAGACTGCCACGATTTCTCAAATATGATGGAGAGGGGCCTAGCAACTTCGTCCGCCAGTTCTCTCAGGACCCGTGGATGGATTTCATCAGGTCCCATGGACTTATGCACCTTCAGGTTCTTTAAGAGGTCTCGAACCTCGTCTTCTTGTACTGTGGGTGCTTCTTCATTCCCAGAGCCCCTGTTCTTGCCCTCCGTGACTTGGGCAGTGTGGTTAGGGCCCTTGCCAGTGAAGACTGAGGCAAAGAAGTCATTCAGTAGCTCAGCCTTATCCACATCCTGGGTGACCAGGTCTCCCGTTTCCTTCCGGAGGGGACCCACAGCTTCCCTCGTCTTATTTTTATCCCTGATATATCTATAGAAGTTCTTCTTGTTATTTTTCACATCCCTGGCTAGATTTAGTTCTGCCTGGGCTTTCGCTTGCCTGATCAGGTTTCTGGTGACTCGGACAGCTTCTCTGTATTCTTCCCAGTCTACCTTTCCCTGCTTCCACCCTCTATAGGCCTCCTTTTTGGTCCTGAGTTTGTCCAGCAGTTCCTTGTTCATCCATGTTGTAATGCCCTTTCGGGTTGATTTTGCAGATTACAGATATGACATAGCGGAATTTATAAATAAGATTAACTGATTTTATAGTTTCACCTTGTCATTCTTCCACAGAAATATCATCTAGTAGAAATCAACTACAGATGGCCAAATTTCCAGACCTTGTAACAGAAGGTTTTTCATTATTAGGCCTGCAATGTTACTGAAATGACCACAGGGGACAATAATGAAAAAAAAGCAATGTGTGGGCACATGTATGTGTGTATGCATGTATGCATGCTTACATTATGTATGTTTGCATATATAGGCACCTGTACTTTGCTGCTGTACCTTCTCTGGCCTTGGAGCATTCCTTCTGCTGTTGTAAGGTAGCCAGAAGTTAACAGTAAATATTACTTTGACTGTTGCTTGCTGTTCCAAAATATTTTCCTTTGATTTCATCTATTAGTTCTTTCTATCTGTCAATCAAATGTAAATTTTTCCCTGATTTTAGCCGTCTTCTTGAGGTGGCCCTTATGATGGCCCATGCATTTTTGGGACCTGTTCCTTTTGTCAATACCTGTTCCATGCCCTACCCTGTGCCATTGCTGAAGCTGGAACACAATCCCCTTTAGGCTCCTTCCTCTACACCCCTTCTTGTGCTGAGACATTGCTACAAACAACAGGCCATGCTGACAAATTACCATAAGCATTTAGAGGCCGCCTTCCTTTTTTTCAGTCTTAATGATTTTTCTCCTTTTACATGCCTAGAGCATATGGCTAGATATGCCCAGATCCAATTAGTATTTTACCATCGTACCTCCCTGGTAGCATATTTTATCCATTTGTGACTACCTAAGCTTTGCCTCAAAACAGTTAGAGAGGCCTTTTTGGTTCAACTTGGAAAACAGTCAAATGTCAACATTTTTCACTGAGAAAAAGAGAAACTGGCCAGTACTGCTCTTGATTATGTAGATATGTGCTTTTTTAAGTTAGCAGTTTCAATACTTCAGAATAACTGTAGGATATATAAAACACACAAGAAATCGATAACAAGCCCTTATACCAAGGAAATATCCACGTAGAGTAAGTGCTCATTTGATTTGTCCTAAGATATTCCTTGTCAAATCTAAAGCACACTTTTGATTCATATCTTAAAGAAATGCGTGTCCAAAATTAAAGGACAATGTACTGTTTAATCATCTTTGAATACCTTGTTACATTACGATGACCAGGCAACTTTCCATCTGTAGTTTTGCAAAGAGGCTCCTGGCTGACCCAAAAGCTGTATGTTTTATCTCTGTTGGTCTCCAAGAGCTTAGCCAGGTAAAGCAGTGCAGCTTGAGTTACTTCATCCACAAAACTCCTTTTGAAGCCTTGCCAGTTGCCTCCTTTTGTTTTGAATGTTTTGGCAGACATTAGGGAAAAAATAAAATCTTGGCTCTGCCGCGAAACATGTCCACCTCTTCTTTGCTGCAAGAATGCTGTCCCTGTCACTCCTGTTGAAGGAAATTGCTAGCAGAGTACTTATAAACTTGCTGTGCTGAGATTTTCCTGGTGGTATTCGGTTAACATTGCTGACTGGGTCTGTGAGGCACCAGGTCAAAGGAAAATCTGCTGAGTATTTTAGTAAAACTTGGACTCAGTCCTCAAGGAAGAGAGGAAGTGCATTGCTGATTGCAACAGCGTGGATTATATCCGTATTAAATTGTAACCTCATTTTTGTCTTGTAAACTCCCCTGCGGTTTAGGACTTCCATTTTGAATTGTACACTGAGATTATGTCTAACTTCCGTGACTGAATTTCTTCTGTTGATCTTGTATGATCTTGATAAAACAAGCAGTGACTTATTAAAGCCTACTCATAACAACATTTCTTTTAATGTGTTTGTCAGCAACAGTAATGCCAGTAATGGGGTGAAAAAAACACCTGAAATAGGATAGGATACGGAGACCTCACAGGGATAGCAGACCATACATATCCTGTTTGGAAATGCCACGTTCCAGCAGTTATCTATTGACTACACCCCCTGCTGAGCACAGAGCTGGTCAGGATAGGAAAGGAGAAGAAGGAATGACTGTACAGACCTCCCAGGTAATCTTTGGGGTGGAGAGTGACAAAACACCGATGTCACCTGTCAAACACTGATGTTGCTATAGCCGTTATGAAATAGAAAAGGGAAGAGAAAGTTCATGCCTTGAGATTAGTTTTTACTTTTTAGCTTCTGCCCAAAAGTGGACTGTGCGTGGGAATGGGGATGGCAGAGGCTGTCAGATACAGAGGAAAAAAGGCAAAAGAGGGAATAAAAGTGTGAGTAAACAACAAAATCTACACACAGATTTGTAAGTAAACATTTGAGAAAGTTGGGATTCATTTTTGCATCATTTTACAAACAAGAACCTAGGCACAAAGTTTAGTCCTAGTTTAGATTTCCAGTTCCCTAATTCTCTATTAATAGAAGTGCCTGATAAGAGACGTCAGAGTTGCCGAAAAACTTCCATATGAAGAGTGATTGAAACAGCCTGGGACTTCTTTATTTAGAAAGGACAGAAATAGGAGAAGCTCAGTTAGAGACATTCAAAATAATGAATGGCTAAATGGAGGCAGATAGAGCCAAGAGAGTTCCTATTTCCATGGAAGAAGAGGGCATCCTTTGAATGCAAATAAAAGAAAACTCAAAATCAGTAAGACCAATTACATATCTACATGTCAAAACGTCAACCACTAGACCTTGTCACTACAAGGTACTATTATGGTTAAAAAATTGAGAGAATTCAAAAGAGAAGTAGGGATTAAAGACTTCCTGACCTATGTGCAAAAGAATGGGAAAAACCAAGCCTACCCACTAGGAAATACAACTGCTACTTGAAAACAGACACTAAACTTTAGCCTGATACCTATAGGAAGAAATTTTTCCTAAAGCTATGTTATTTGGTAGCTCGCTATCTACCACAAGGTTCTTTGTTACAGACAGCATTTGACGTTAGCTACAGAAACAAAGGTCTTACCCAATGGACCACTGCATAACCTTGTTTATGTTGTGCCTCCCAGGAAGATGAGTTAGGTTTTGTAATTCAGAAAAAGCTTCTAAATTTTTTTGTGGAAACCAGTGACCCCATCTTTGCCCTGTGCTGGGAAAAAGATGGACAGTTATATGATATGGGAGCAGTTTTCCTGACGGATGTTCTGGCCAGCTGTAATTTCATCCCAGTAAGTTTGATATCTTTTAAATGTGCCCGTTGTCTTTCCAGTCTTTCTATTGCTCACAGGTAACTTCTTCACTCCTAGTTGACTCCTTATGGATTCCTCCTCCTTCCTAACCACAGCTCAAAAGAACCATTTCAGGTATGCCTCAGTCTAAAGGATTAATATTGCACTAAACATTGTTTGATCTGTATTTCATCCCATATTTTAAAAACAAAAGGTTTCCTGCTCTTTTACTCACTCACCCACTCAGCTACAGCAAGCAAATTTTCGTGCAAGCTTGGAATGTCAACTGCTCGCCAAATAAAACAAATTAAATGTCTCACTAATAAGTTGGGGGTGGTGGTGCGGTGGTGCTTTTAACTATTGTTTTTTGTTAGTGTCCAAAGAAGACATAAAAACTATCTCGGGATATCTACAAACCACCAGAATGAAAAGAAAGCGCTATTCCTAAGCTTTCTTCCTCAGGTGAGGAATAACAGATGGAGGGAGATAAAAAAGAGGAGCAGGTCCCTACTTTGTACGGGGAGTTTTGTGTGTTTGTACAACTGCAGAATCATGCAAGCACAAGCTAATCATAGTTAAATAAAACTACCCCCCAAAACTACCCATGAGAAACTCCTCACAGCTTCAAATGAAATGTGGACTTCGAATTCTTATTTATTATGTGTTGTCTATGACTAATTGCACAATAATCATGACCTCTGTTTAGCTTCATGAACACTAAGAATCATGTTTATCATTTGAAAATTACTGTCTGAACCTTAGGAAATTTTTTGTAAAGTTCGAACATAAAAAATGAAAAAATATTTTCAAATGGAATGGAAAATCTTGAGATAATAGCGTTTTGCAGTAATATTTATCAAGGTTTCTTTCAGCTCATCACGAGATGCAACAGTGGGTAGAATCACAGAAAGCGAGGTTCAGAAAGTGTTCCAGTCAGGGAACAAGATCACAGATATTTATGAAGCTATATCATTTCCTGTTTCTCATACATAGCCACTTAATAAATCCTTGTCTCTCACTGCATAACATCACTTCGTATAACTCCATTCTGTTTGATATCAGTGAGACAGCAATAAAAGAGTATGAGCAATCCACCCTCTGCCAGAGAAAGACTTTTTGTCTGTACTTTTTGTACAGAAAGTTCAACAATTTCCCATTCAGAGAGTAATCTATTATCATAGAGATTTATTCCTTTTTCTCTTCATGCTATGTAGTAGTAAACATACATAATCAGCGAAATATAAGTAGTAAAGGATCTATAAAAGCACAGTTTAAGCTTTTCTGAAATACCTTCTGCATTATCCCATGAAAGCTGGATCTACTGAACTCTGGAATTGTGAGCTGGCCACAGAATGGTGTTTGGATGGTTTTGAAAACATGACTTTCCCTCAAGGGGAAATGTTAATTAACGTATCTACTGTTTATATAGAATTTTTTTTGCTGGCTTCAGCTAATAGTTATGATTGGGAAGAAAAGGAAAATTTAAAACATTATCTGGAGGTATAAATCCAAGGTGAAAGCATAAAAGGTTTTTTAAGTGTTGTAAAGCAATGAAAAAGCATAAAACACCCAGAAAGAAAAGCACAGAAGAAAAAGAAAGTAACATTTATCAAGACCTATCTCTCCAAAGAAACTTCTGAAATGTATCCAGTAAAAGTCATAAAGATCACCCAGTCTTTCTAAATACCGATTTTATGCTCATGAAAGCGACTGTCGTCTAGCAGGGCAGCGTTCTCAAATATCTTTTTATCTACATTGAAAAATGTGAAAATGCCCAAGTACCCAGAAAAAAACCAAATTGTTTAAGATAGAATTCTTGAAAGTTAAGGGGCCAGAATCCAAGCGCTATTTTGGACAATATACACTATATGTTTTGGAGAAGCAGAAAGGAGGAAAATCCTGTTAATGACAGAACTATATAGCTTATTAGATCTGGGTATCTGACACCTCCTGGGGGAATTCTGCAGTGTTGTAACACCAGGTTCAATTCTCTTTGAGATATAAAATACTAGGACACTACTAGGATTCATTTATTCCTTCAGGAACTAACAGCTGCTATGTACAAGTTTCCTGGAAGACATGAAGGTTGAAGAAGAACTAGATGTCATTAGCTAACCAAAATACAATTTAATGAATAAATAAATTTAAGAAAAACAACAAAAAGAGGAATGAGGAGGCCTCTGGTTTAGGTTTCAGGTGAGTGCTTCCTTGGCAGGTTGGAGGGTGTTAGAATTCAACACTACAGAAATGTAGATAGAAAGGAGTTTTATGGGGTTTTTAGCTTCTATTAGTACATAACTTCAGGATGATAAAAATGACTAGTTGATTACAATGTGCTGCTGTAGTATCAGTAACACTTAAGTTGGATTGTGAAGGCAGTATAAGGAATTAAAATATTTTTTAACAGCTGCTTTGTAAATGTATAGAAAAGACCAGTTCTCAAAGAACTTAATTTAGATGATAAGTGTCAAGCACACTGCTAAAAGAGAAACACTAGGAGGAAAGCAAGCCATAGACATCAACAAAGAAGGGACAGCTAAAGAGAATCTACCCGTGGCTTTCTCTAAATTGTGCTTTTTGTCATTTATAATCTAGTAACATCTGGAAATCCCAGATTATTTGTGCTTCCTGTATTTCCCCAACGTTTATCACATCTTAAATGTTCCTGTCATTTTAAGCGGGGCATTAGAACTGATGCAATGCTAAGATCTCTAGGAAGTGCTTAAGTGTTCAAGGTTAGAGATTGATGACTTTGGAGAAGACACAAAGAGCTCACTTCTCCTGAGTAACTGGTGAACATAGTAATACAATCTGCACTGAATATCTGAAACCTCCTCATTATAAACAGTTCTACTGGAAAGTAAAACATAGAAAATTATTGCAACAGCAGCTTAAGCCTTTTACATATAAGAAATTGCTCATTACTTCAAATAACTACTTACATTTTTTTCCTATAAGTGTCAACAACTTTAATTTTAGTGCCAAGAAGTTTTTCTTTAGTTTTAGCAGAGGAAATAGGTTCATTTGAAATTGCCCCAGTGCATAAAAATCTGTAACAATTTGCAAAGTACCTATATGGTTTAAAGCCAAAAAATAAATCGTCAGGGACATGTTTTCAAGGGTAACTGACTCTAAAATTCTTGCTTGAGCAGAAATTATTTTTATTGCCTAAAAGTTTCTATTACTCTTACTTTTTTCTTGTTAAAGTCAATATGCATCTCATGAAAAGTGCCAAATTAAGAGGCTTAGAGACTGAAATTTTGCATTATCCAAGGAATGGGGACATTACAGCACAAGACCCCACATGAGGTTTCATCAGTGTGTTTTAAATCTGGCCCAAAGGTTATTCATCCAAACTGTCTCCACGAGCTTTTTGAACTGAGCATCTCTCTTTTAAGCAAGTTCGCCCTTAAAAGAATCAAACATTATAGGAGTTTGGCAAGGGGCTGCATACCCAGTCCTTTGGCAAGGATACTTATTTGCAGCTATGAAGAAGTTTCACAATGTTGGTGCCTCCTCGGATTCAGGCCCCCTTGCTTGGAGTTATGTTTCTTATTATCATAAATTGCACTCGGCATCTTCCAACCAAGCTGTGATGTTCCTTTCTGAGATCTGCCTACCTTTTACTGTTAAGTAAAATAGAGCAAAAAACCCTCACATCAGCTGATCCATCTTGTCTTCCAGCACAACTGGAGTGTCTTTTTTATAAGTTTAAGCTACCCACTTGCAAAGATTAACTTTTTCCTCAAACTGCGATCATTTGGGACAGAGTTTCTGGTCTTGAGGACCTAATTTGTGCTGATTCAGAAGAATGTTACTGATAGAACTTGGCTAAAAGTTATGCCAAAATTCTTTTGTTATTATATTATTTTCTAGAAACAAAAATTAGCTCAACCTGAAATATTTTAGGAAATTGGATTATTTTAAATAAATATTTTAGGAAATAAATTTAGGAAAATTTAGGAAATAAATTTAGGAAAATTATTTAAATAAATATTTTAGGAAATAAATTTAGGAAATAAATTTTAGGAAATAAATTTAGGAAAATTATTTAAATAAATATTTTAGGAAATATTGGATTTTCTACAGTGAAGGAATATCAATTTAATCACTAAGTCTGATCTCACTGGTTTCTGTTGTCATTTCTTAATTTTTTTTTTCAGTTTTTCAAGTATCAATTCATTTTGATTTAGAACTTTCTTCAGTTTCAATTTTAGTCTCAATATTTGACTCAGAAACAAAACATTCCATTATTGTCAGGGAGAAGGTATGCTTAACCAGAACGGAAACACAAAAATTACAGGATATAAATAGCAACTACACGACAACAACCCAAACTAGTAATATCAAAACAAGAATGATATCTTTTCCGGTTATGCTAGATGTAATTATTTCCTTTAACTGTCAGTGACTCTGATGTGAGCAGCCATAACTCCGTGATTAAGAAGCTTCTAATTCTTGGCATTGGACTGTAAACATCGGGATTTCCTCACACTAGCAGTGTATCAAAGCCCGTCTCACACCTCTTAAGACACAACTTGACCATGCAGGCTGTTTTGTTGAAGAATGTAGGGCACCCTCTGGACACTGGTTCTTACCCCAGAGGCAGAGAAAACATCTGAGACAAATTAGTGCATCAGGAACATGCCCATTGGATAAATCATATTTGTTCAGGAACTTGACAAAGGAAGTTTTTAGTGCTATCTTCAGCAGTAGGATTTTGCTGTCATAACGCAACCTTAGACACAGTGAATTAATTGTAGTTAATTATCTCCCCTTCTACAGTATTAGTACAGTAACAATGCTTTCAGATTTTGTTGTAAGTAGTCTACAGTAGTTGTAAATGGCAATAAGCTAACAGACAGAACGCGTTAGATCTTTTACTGCTATCTGTGGCACCTCCAATGTTATTGGACCCACATAACACTTTGTCATGTCATAAACCACAACATTTAAGAATGTTGGCCACACTCTAAAGGTAAACATGAAACTTTTGCTAACACAAAATGTTTAGACTTTCTTAAATTTCAGTTTCACGTGTCTCTGAACCAATGCTTCATTTACACTCACTGTTGATTTGTTTTTTGAGCTGTTTCAATTCAATAGGCTAGTAGACTGAAAAATAAGATTATGTTTTTAGAGTTTGATCCTAAGCCAGTGAACTTCATGAATGAACTCCTTTTTCTTGAGCTAAGTTTAAGTTGGACCCTCAGATCTAGTAATAAACAGTAATAACAAAATCTTAATCTTGTCTAGTGCTTGCCTTCTCTTCTCTATACTCTTTATTGCAAATTAAACCCCCATATCTCTTCTCACTGCTCTTTAAAAAGGACATTTTGACATTGTACCATTCATAATGCTGCCAACGTATTTAAACTACTCTTAGGAGATGCAAAAATATGAGTCTAATAGATCATGGTAGACTCAGTGGGCATCTTACACAGGGAAGACAAGCATTCATCGAATGCAGTAACACATGTGCCCATCAGGGAAAACCAAGATTATTGCGAGAAGAGGGTGGTGACATGGAAGGCTCAGGGAGCTGAGCAATTATTGAACTAAAGACAGCAGTGAAGGCTTGTGTCTGAAATACCCTGACACCTTCAGATGCCCTTCTGTTTCATATGGGCTTCAGTGTTTCCCCTGGAGGCTGTCAGAATTAAGTTGAATTTCTGCATTTGCCTTCAGGACACCCTGAGCCTCCAGTCTTGCAAATGGATTTAATTAAGACAATAAAGCATTTCTTAACCTTGCCTCCTATGCAAATGAACTTCTGCCTGACACAGTTCCCCTTTCATTATGTAAAGGTATTTTTTGAGTATCCTACCCGACTGGGTGGACACCTCTCATTATATTGCTTTGTTGACTGTAAATAAATTTAAATATGCTATGCAAACATGCCTTTTCCTGGCAGACATAATGGCAGTGTCAATTTGCACTGCCTCTGCATCGTTGTGAGCCTGAGTATGGGACTCTGAACAACACAACTGA
The DNA here is from genome assembly GCF_964106895.1 of Numenius arquata. NCBI lineage: Eukaryota > Metazoa > Chordata > Aves > Charadriiformes > Scolopacidae > Numenius > Numenius arquata. Next base: position 4,862,149 of record NC_133579.1, read on the forward strand.
AATGTCATCATAAAACTTAAATGAGAGCATTGAATGTGACTCATTAGCGTGTCTAAAAGAAATTATGTAAAAAAGATTGCTGCAACTAGACATATTATTCTGGGAATATCGGACACAAATCAAATACCTTTGGTTCTGCTGACTTCAAAGGAACGTGTTTGTAGAAGGAAGTAAACAAAGCTTCTCTTGGGTACACTAAATTCTCATGTCAAGATAATTTAAGAAAATGCAGTATTTGTTTATTTTCCTTGCTAGATCTTTTTGTTCTGTTTATATAAACAAAACACTTAAGTCCAGTAAAATACATTTCACCCATAGATTAATGCACACCTGGTCTTTCCATGCTTGAAAACCAGCCAGCGTAAAGGGCAGTTTGTGTAGTCCAGTAGAAAAGAAAGGAGGCAGACACTCATAATCCCAGAAAGTCTATTTCATCTCTGCTCTTCATGGTAAGGTTCAATCAGATGCAGCTGGAAAAGCTCCTTGAAGTTCTTGCCAAGGTTTTGAACAAGGCAGTAAGTTGGTTGAAGTGGTTAGCAACCTCCTCTCCCAAAAAAAATGAAATAAAATGAAATAAAATAAAATAAAACAAAATAAAATAAAATAAAATAAAATAAAATATAAAAATTTTTGCCTCCTCTTATCCTCTGGAATGGACCCATTATAAGCAACAATAATCATCCACTTCTTTTAGCACTTCCCTGAGCAATACAAATATAGGTATCATCTCGTGAAAACTTTCACATGATATTTAGATTCTATATTTTCATTAAAGAGTTGCTGCCAGAATAGAACAGTCAGCAAGTACTAAAATAAAGATAAATATAAACAAATTAAGAAAAATAGGGATGATGACATATATATATCATTCGGTCTCCTTGAGAGAAGGAACAGATACTGTACACAAAGGACATTGTACTGTGTTTTTCCACTACAAATGATGTTAATATTTTTTTATAACTCTCCCATGCCCGCGTGAAATTTGGTCAGACATAGAGCCTTCACCGTTAAACTATCACAAAATGCATTACAAAAAAGACAGAATGAACTGTGGTTCCTGTAACATCTGAGAGTAACAGAGCAGCTATTATATGACCTCATGAACAGCTTATGCATAACCTTGGCCATTACCACTTGGTTTAGTAAAAGAGGGAATGTCAGGAGAACCACTGGACTCCATCCATAAACTTTTAGCAAATGTGCAGTACAAATTCCCAGCTTATTCCCTGCTGGACAGCCACCCAAGATAGGCAGAAAAGACCACAACTTCAATCCTTATGCCAATGACAGACCCTCTAATACAGACCGCTCCTCCGTGTGAGTATGCACAGGAAAAATCTCCACTTAAAAAAGCTACAGGAAGTTTTCATTCAATTTTTTTTTTTATTTGTTTTTAACTGTCTGCAAACAATGGCAAGCAGCTGGTTTGTATTGTTTTATTTGTAGCACATTATCTGACAAAAATGTTGATGAGATCAAGTTTTGGGACACTGCACTGTGAGTTATGCTCAGTCTGGATTTAAGGACAATATATATTTATATCCCCCTTCATATGCACTCATGAATAATACTTTAGGATTCCACGATGAGTTATGTAAGTAAGTCCTGCATGTGAGCAGTGATCATTAATAAATTACCACATTATAAAAAAAAAAAACTAAAACCACCACATTTTCCTGGCTCTGCCCTGCTGGCTGCGTCTGTGTTCAGCTGGTTGGATGAACCATTAGCTAAGCCATTTACCAGGAAGGCAGATTTATCATGCAGCCCTCAGTCATATACATTAGTCTCTTAGATGAGGAGACAATCAGCTACATGTTGGAAAACACTACAGTAGCAATTAAAAGTGAGCATGGACCCAGTCCTAACAGAGTAAGACTGATAGGACAAGGGGTAATGGGTTTTAAACTGAAAGAGGAGAGATTTAGATGAGATCTTTGGAAGAAATTCTTTGCTGTGAGGGTGGTGAGACACTGGAACAGGTTGCCCAGAGAAGCTGTGGCTGCTCCATCCCTGGAGGGGTTCAAGGCCAGGCTGGATGGGGCTTTGAGCAACTTGGTCTAGTGGGAGGTGTCCCTGCCCATGGCAGGGGGGTTGGAACAAGGTGAGATCTTTAGGGTCCCTTCTAACTCCAACCATTCTGTCATTCTGTGACAACAAGGTAACACAGGCAGCTTGGTACTGCACTCTAGCACTTAGAAATTAAATAATAAAAATGTGACAAGGAGCTGGTAGAGCTCTAGGTCTGAGTCTTACTGACATACAGAACCAGATATTCCCCCAGATATTCAGCAGTTGCCCACTTTAAGCCTGTGAACAGTTCCACGAAGATCAGCCACTTCAAAGCTTGATAGAGGAAGAGTGGATATGACATAGTCCAGCCAAATAAGAGGAAAATGACAATGACCATCTGAGGAGAAGCATCTTTGGGGATAACTTGCTGTTCATTGCTCTTATCTAAAGGAGTACCTGTTTTTTTTTCATGAGCTGGAGAAGCATCAGTGTGTATGATTATGAATTACTAGATGATTATAAACCATTTATTGTAGCTACAGAAAGCAAGTGCAGTCAAAGGTGTACTAGAAAGATATTAGCATTTTGAGGGATTTAATAAGCTTTCCACGGTGGAACGCTGTACCTCCTTTCTTCCAGACTGTCTGTTATGAATCTGCCTGCTAGTTTCTAGCATGCCATAAAAAACTAGTTTCAACCTTCAGAGTTGAAGGAAGGGTGATGTAGGAGTGTGGTGTTTATTCAGCTAGTGTAAAGAATTAATCTCTCTGGGTTTACATTTCTGCTGGGGCGGTGTTATGGATGGGTAATTGCTGAGGACTGCTTACTTTATGATTATAGCTGTTTAAAGCCTGGAAAGAAAGTTCTTTTTTTAAAGATAACATGATAATTTCATAATTTAATAAGTATTTTTTTAGCAAGTGATTTTTTTTTTCCTCCTGGGAGTATTTCAGTTCTCCTTTTGAATACAATTGGCTGTGGGTTTATGTTGGCTCAGTGAATTCCCTGTAAATCTGGCCCTCCATACACCGTACTGGTCTGAAATTAGGCACCTCATTGAATTAATATTTAATTTTTCTTTGGATTTTTCTTATAGACTAAATCCTTAAACCCAGAAAAAATGTACACTTGTCTTAAAATTATTTTATATGGTTAGTGAGTTAGAATACATCTTGAAAGTTAGTTCTTTTTTAAATAAACTAAGAAAAGAAATGCTAGAGAGTAGTAAAATATAATCAAATTATCCAGAATGTCAGAAACTCTCCTCCATGATCAGAGGAAATAACTCTGTCCATTCAGCTCTTCTCTGAGAAGAAATCTGAGTAAATAAATGGCCTTTGTAACATGACCAAAAGTCAACAACATTCAAGCTCTCTCTCAAACCCACCAATGTTTGTGCCTAGGAGGGCATCGTTAGGGCAATTACTTGATTAAACAGCCAGTCCATTTTGTTTGTTTGTTACACCCCTCAAAGGAGCACAGTTCACTCTCACGGGAGCACTTGTGTACCCAGTAACTACAAGCAGGTTAATTACACGCCTTAAAATCACAAGACGGAAAACGCTACCCCTTTGTCTTCTGCTAGCCCAGCAGCAGCAGCAGAGCTGGAGAAAGGCAAGATAAGCCTCGAGAGCCTCTAAAGCTGCAAGTTTGTGGACAGATCTGCACCATATGAATATTACAAGACAGTTATAACATTTATTCATGACAGTTAAACATCATTACTGCTTATTGCTTTTGAAAGATGGTAGGAAAAAGTGTTTATTGTATCTCAAAATATCTGCCACTCTTGCTGGTATTCACGCACTATTTTTTTTCCCTGGCCTCAGATTAATTTGTCTTACAAGAATCAGAGAATCACACAGAATCACAGAATTACAGGGTTTGGAAGGGACCTCTGGAGATCATCTAGTCCTGATTTGCTCCTGATCACCCTGCCAGATTTGCTTTCATTTCAGTTTATTTTGTCCATCCATTTTTACTTTTAAAATCTCTTATCATTTAAACCAAATCTCTGCCAATCAACACCCAACACAAACACTTACTTCCTCTAGAAGGGTTTGGAGGGTTTTTTTTCCCCAGGATCAGGTAACCAGAGTCTTTAGCTTTGTCAATAGCAGCCTTAAAGAGGAGTCTCCAAGAAGCCAGAAGTGTGGCATCTCTCCAGGTCTGCTTGCCTCCAGTGTACACAGACAGCTCCTGGGCAGCAGGTATAGGGCTGGCAGAAACGCTTTCAGGCAGCCCACAGCTCCGGGGTGCAGGTGTCCCTGAGAGCACCCAAACTGCTGAACGCCGAGCTAATGACATGTCAACGGTGTGCTGAACCCCTCACTGTGCTTAAGAGATGGTGTCTCATTTTGTTACAGGAGCAATACCTGGAGCCATGTTTCCATGTTCATTAGCTGGGCATCTCTCAAAACATTATGTGAAAATACCTACGGTGGTTTGGGGATTTTTTTTTTTTTCTGTCTTGTTTCTTTCATGTCTCTTATTCTTGTCCTCCTCCTCTCTCATGTACCTAGAGCATCAGCCAGAAAAGGTCTTTGCCCAACTACTTTTCCCTCCTGAGCAGACTCACAGTCTGCCTGTATTTCTTGGCTATAAGCTGGCTTGAGATTTTGACAGGCATATCACTTCTTACATATGACTGAAAAGAGGGTAGCTGTCTGATCTTGGTCTGACTTCTGCTATAGGAATACTATGACTACTGTTTTATATATGTGTGTATGAATAACATGCCTCTAGTCTAAAGTCCTAGAAAAATGAAGTCTTTGTTACTTCATTTTCCCTAGATCTTACATTAAAGCGAACTGTATCAAAACTCTTAACAGACAGTGGGTAGTAAAATATTGGTATTTGTCCAAAATTATATATCCCAAAGTCTAAATGTGTCACTAGCATAAATCCATGAAACACTGAAATATTTGGAAGAAAAGTAGGTTTTTTAAACAATTTTATATGTGGCTGTGATATATTTCTATTTCACTGTTCAAAGCTATATTTTCAGAGATGTAGAGAAAGGAAATGTGTAATTTTTTTCTTTAGTATAGAAGCAAGAACCTCTTCTCCGAGTGAGAAGAGATTAGATCTAGGTGATTCACAATTTGGATTTGACACCTGTTACCGTGCTGGAGTGATTCTGTACGATGTGCATATCAAGGTATATCACACAGTATCACAGCACTCTCTGTCCGTGCCAAGCAAATCTGATGCTTCTGCCATATTTTTCACATACAGAGCGAGGGGTATGTGTATAATGTATTTGATGTGATCCACCCGTGTTTTGACTGTTGAGGTTCTTTCTAAAGGGATTGCACTGAAGACAGCACGGTGTTGAGCCTTCTTACTCAGCCTGGCTGCAAGATAAGAAGTAAGGAGGGAAGCAGAGGTGATACAGGAGCATGTCTTCATTTAGGTAAATGCTCCCTACACCGGTGTGCTGCCTGCATTCAGAGGGCTGGAATCATACTTTGGAAAACCCATAACAACGAGGAGACAATTAAGTGTGCATTGTCTGCTTATACTTTGCTACTTTGCTGGGAACTGCAAGTCTCATAGATTAACTTACATTTTCTCATTAACACATTTTCTTTCCTTTTTTTTTTTTTCTTTTTTTTTGTCAGGACATTGCTCAGCTTTCATTAGCTGAAAGGTGACTCTAATGTCTTTCTGTCCCAATATTTCTCCACAGTTGCAGCCCTTTGGATCCAATAACAATACCTGCCCTGTTGTTTCACTCTGAGTTTTAGTGATTCTTTAATTCTTCAACGTAACTATGCAATTGTCTTAATAGCATATGATATCCATCTTTACTGATTGCAGTAAATACTTCATGATGAAAAGGAGTCTTCTACTTTATTCATGTAGAAGCAAAAGTAAATCTGTATAAGTGAGTTCAGGATAAAAAGTGGTGGAAAAATTAAGACAAATACGATCATATTTATTCAGTTATCTTTTTCATCCTATGTTCAGCTCTATCTTTTTAGAACCTTGAAACTCTTTCCTTCTTTAGTCCTTTCAGCCTTTTCAGTTTAGGAGGTATATTTTTCTCCTGTAAAAGAGTAGAGAGAAACCCAAAATGAATATCAAGTTGTAAAACAAAAAAGTACTGTGAGCTCTGCAGGACAGCCCTGGATAGCTGTAAAATCTCACCACATCACTGTGTATCCAGTCATTCAGATGCTTTGATCAAAAGGAGACAATCTTCATAAAATGTCTTCTGTTTAAATAATGAAAGAAATGGTTGATTATTAATTGAAGAACAAGAATGAATTAAATCAGTAAATTAAAAATTGCTACATCTTACTAAACAGGTATATTCCCATTTAAGTTGTTGGCAGACTGTCAATTGCAATACAACTTTTTACCCCAAGGGTAAGAGTCTTTGCAGGAGACAAGAGATTTTCAGCTCTGGTGCCAGACAGTGAAATGAACTCCCACAGGAACCAGGAGCCATCATTTCTTTGACCTTGCTCTATTTAACACAAGCACATTGCAGCATGTACATATGATGAAGTAAAATCTACCAGACAAAAGAATTTTCCTTCATGAACAATTTCTGCTTTGGGGAGATGATAAGAAGAAAAAAAACCCCATGTGGCAGATGCCACTCATGTCTCCCAGAGTATTACTGGCAGGCACTGAGAAACCATGAGAATGAAAGCACAATTGTAGCTCATATACAAAGGTCTGGACGAGAAATACCTGTTTGATAGTGAAAGCTACTAGACACCAAAGCAGCTGATTGCCAACGCCTTAAAAACAGAGTTGTCTCGCTAGAGCTTGACATGATCACGTCTCACTGTTTTCTGGTCTTTAAGAGAAGGTAAAAGCCAGCATGATGTGGGTAAAAGCTCCTCACTCATCTCTTCTTGTCTTTTCTGATAGAACTGCCAGATCGTTAGTCTTTGGCTAATGTTGTTCTGGATTTTAGTATATCTGTCAAACAGTTCACTTGGATGAAGTAGCTTGCTGTTATTTAGCCTAAAGGCTTGTTTTTGTGAACTTCTGTTTCCCACACAGAAGCTGTTGGCCAGGCCAGAACACTTTAAAGATGGTCTTTGGGCTGTGCAGCTTCCCTGGAGATCACATATCTGAAACATTCTCAGTGTTTAACAGTCAGAACTAGACTGCTTGACGGCGCCTGCTTTTTCCTGTGCAACCTGCTCTATTCCTGTGCAACCTGCTCTGGGTGGACCTGTTTTGGCAGGGGGTTGGACTTGATGGTCTCCAGAGGTCCCTTCCAACCCAATATTATTCTGTAATTCTCTGATTCTGTGATACCATATAAGAAAGCGTTGGTACCTCTCCCCATTTCTTTAAAATCTTTAGTATTTAGGAGAGTGCTATAAAAGAGGTGTATCTTCACCCCACCACATAGCAGGCCAGACATTTAGCATTTATTTCTTTCCCTACAGCTGTAATACCTGAGACGGTGTGTTCGCTGATGGCATCCTGGCTTCTCCCAGCTGAGAGACTAAAGTTCCCAGAACTAAAAGATGCTTAAACCACAAGAGACCAAGGTGGAGGAAAAGGAGTTAACTTGTGCAACCAGTTTCTGCTGTATTCCCTATGGCTGTTGGGATCTTCACTTCAGGCCACGTTTGCACTGCGGCATGACAAGCATTCCTGACGCTGCCTTTTCTCCTCCCCATTCAGTATGCTGGTATTAACGACCATCCTGCTGTCCCTTGACATCTTCATGGAAATATTTCATGTCTTTCTTGTGGGCAATAAAGTCTTTAAACACAGAAGAAACTCCTCCATCTGCAAGTGGTCTTTGACATTTGCAAACATGGCAGTAATGTTAAATACTTTTCAGTCTCCATGTTTTCCTTATTACTCCAGAGCACATCTCTCTCCTGCTTTACTTCACTTTAGGCTGAAGAAAGCTACTTTTAATTTAGTGCTAACCATGTGGTATTCTAGGGAAGGTTGAGGAACAGAAAAGGGACATGTACTACATTTATGATATACACACATAAAATAAACAAACTCCAGGAAGCTGAGAGAAATCACACAAAGATGACATTTCCATTCCACAGCTGTGAGAAGGACTGTCTAGCTGTGAGAAAATTGTGCATTTTGGATTTTCCAAACAGAAAGGTAAGAGTCTGATCATCCCAAGTCTTCTGTAAAATCACATTTATTTTTTTTCAGATTGAGCAATTAGATATTCTAAGTGTTAAAATCCTCAGTACTGGCAGCTAAAAAGAGTGAAAAGAGTTTCACATATAAGTTATGCATGCTATCTTTTTTCATGTCTCTTGTAGCGTTTTTTCTTATCCTTGAGAGCTATCAAATGGACGTCTGCTCTTAACCCATACACCCCTACAAGAGTGTACAACTGTATAAAGTTATGAAGTTGTGAGATCATTCGCAGTGTGAAGACTGTCTGGATTGTGTACTGTTCCTGTAAGCCTGGCAGAAGGCTTTTAGCATACAAAATTATTTGCTCTTATAGACATATACACACATGTATATAACATAGACATGTACACCCAGTATTCACCATTAGTGTTTAAATACAGATGTTAATTGTATTTCTAAAGAGAAGAAAACACAATCTCAGATAGCACCATTAAAAGATGCCGATTTGATAATGATTCCTGTTACTTTCAAAACCTGAATGTTGACTATCTTTTAAATCTGTTCTTTGAAAAATGCTTTTAGGAATAAGTAGAGTGCAGTAAAACCTACCGAAATTAATGTTTTCGTAACAGTTACTACTAAGCCTTCAACAGTCTGTGGAAAACTTCACAAATATGAAATTCATTTTATCCAAACATTTTTTAGGACAGCGTTATAAGTGCTCCGAATTTTCTTTACCACCATCACTGATTTCTAAGGAATATGTGTGCATAATTAAACAAACCTGTTTCTTCTCTTGCATTAGCTATTTCCTGGTGCTGTATTGGCTCTCTTTCATGATGAGCTGTTGATACTGCAGAATCTGGATTGTGGTGTGCAAAATAACTCAGTCAAAGAAGCTGAATGATTCAAATATCCCAATACTCAGCAAAGTGGAGGAAACTAAGAGACCTGTTTAAAATAACTTGCTGAAGTTTCAGAAAGTTGGTACTTGCTAAAGTTCCCTGAACTCTTTTTTTCTGAAGATGTGAGCTATTGAGAAGAATTGGTAATACTTCAGCTTTAAGAAAACAATATTTTTTTCTTCAGTTTTTGGAACTCTTTCAGTTTTTGATGTAGTTATAGAAGACTGATATTTTAAAAAGAAAGTGTTTGCTCTTCTTAATTATCTTTTGCCAGGAATATGTTGTCAATGGGAATGGAAGGGTACACTTTTCACATCAACAGGAGGAGTAATACACCAAGAAAGATGGCCCTAGAAAAAGCATGGTGTTCTCCTTGGAAGTTCTATTTGGTAACATTATAATATCCCGAGTATTAGGATTCATCCTAATGTAGGCAAAATAAGAATAAAATCCATGTGACTATCTCTATTTAACATTTGGATGAAAAATGTTGCTATGGTAATGGGAAGAATTGCCATCTAGAAAGTTTGCTGAATTAGAAAAAAGAGAATAAAGCTGTTCTGTGTGTCACACCTTTCCTAAGGATAGACAAATTGTCGATACATTTATGACATAATAGTCAGGAAGGAAAATAAACCCATTAATCTAAACAAAATGAAAGAAAACTTCTATTTCAAAGAGGTAAATGAATTTTGATTTAGAGATGCTACTAGGTCACAGCGTAGAAAAAGAACCCATCAATCGTGATGTTCCTTTTTGCCACAGAGCATCAACAGAGCTATGTTACCTGATCTCCACTTGAAGAGTGTGAAGACTTTACACAATTCTCTGGAGAAGCCAGAGGCTGGGAAGTGAAGCCAAGGCCATGCTACATTGCAGCTGGAATTTCATGACAAGGAAGAAGCCAACACAATGGCTAGTTAGGAATATAATTACTGTTATATTATGCCGTATGTAGTATTTAACCATAGTACATGCCTTTAATAATTCATTTCTAGGAACTATAACCTGTGATTCTTCATTTTAGCTTTCCAAGTGATTATGGATTTCTCTGTAAGTAAAATAGTGCAGTATTTTAGATTTATTTGAATTAGAGTATCCAAGTGACACTGTAAAATCTGTTCTTTTCGGCCCAGTGATAGAAAATGTAAGAGTTAAAGCTCGGCAAAATTAGCTGATAGTTGACTTAATTGTCTCCAATTTTATTATAAAACAAGTCTTCCAAGACAAAATACACTCACAACTGGGTTGTGTAGAACTTGATGAGATAAAGTTACTCAATCCTTGTTTTCACTGAACACAGTACTTGGAGAATAACTTTCATCTGTCTGAAACACACAGCTACCCAAAGAGAGCAGAGATGCAGCTGCCTCGGTTAGTGCTACTGTAATCCTGAAAGAATCTACAGCAACATAATCTAAGAAAACCCTTTTCCACCATCAGTCGTCTATGAGCTGCGCAGACATTTACTTAACATACACTGTGTTCACCAGCTTGTGCAGGTAATATCTATGTACAAATTTGATAGTGAATAAGGGTGGAGCTAAGGGAGAGATTGGTAGAAGACACTATTCCTTTAGGATTGGAACATTATGTCTAATAGGACTGTCTTTGTCATGGTTGTGTTATTATTGTACCTCAGAAATATTTCTGCTACTTAGGATAAAATATGACTACTTAAAAAACTTTAACAGTATAGATTTTGCATATGTTCCTTTTCTCAGCCTGAATTGTGTGCCTGCTGCTAACATGGAATTTCCATTAGCCTTTGAAATCTGTCATTTCTAGGATAAATCATTTGCTTTTGTTGACTTTGTCCATGACTTATGCTGCACCTTAGTTATAGTTAGTGTAATATCTAGAATGACGGAACACAACATAGATCCACAAATAAAATTGCCAAGAAGTTTGAGATAGTGAGGATCAGCTCTCAAACTGTGAAAAATACTCTGAGGAAAAGTTCAATCCAGAATAAGAATGAATTTTGTTCTTTATTTTCTGCTCTTTCACTTAAAATCAAATAATGTGTGGTTTTGGAGCCTAGTGAGCAAAAAAATTCCTTAGGATCCTCTTTAGTAACTTACCAATATGCTGTATAACTAAACTTCCAACTAGAACAGTATGGCCATTGGAAATACTGTGGCTTTGTGTAAAAGAGCTCCTCTTGTATTACGAAGCACAAAATGACATCTGTTTAACACTGACATAGTTAAAATTAGTGGTAGATAGGTCTATACTAAAGACTAACACAAGTGGATTGTCACAAGAAGTAACAGAGGAGACATCAGAGGCTGATCAGTTTTATCCTCAAATGGACGATGAGAGCATTCAGGGAACATACTATGGCAAGGAGATAGTTTCCATGACTTAAACAGGGCTATGAAGAACATGATAACTGTTTGCATTACCTTTATATAAAGGGTGTGCTCTACTTTCCCCTACTCAATTCTACATGGCTACCTAACTGGATTAAAGGGATTCTTTTCTATTTTTTGGAGCAGAGCGGTAAAGCAATAGAAAGAACGAGCAGTAATCACACAGGTAGGTCACTCTCATGGCTGTCCCTGGGTGACTAGAGAGCCACCAGCTGAACCTCATAGCTTTGAGTGTTGATGGACCGGCACTGTTTTCCTCTCTACATCAGAAGGATCAGCTCAGGTAAAATTAGTGTGACTGCAAGTGTAAACAAGGAACAAAGTTTCGAATAGATCTTGATGCAGCAGTAGGTGGGACTGAGGAGCTTTTTGAGACAAGCGCTAAGCCAGCCTCCCAAAAGGACGGTGTGGGATGACTGCTTTGTGAAAAAGCGGAAGACAGCAAGTGTCAGGTGACAAATATGCACAGTGGATTTGTTGTTTACTCTACTTTAAGGGCTAGAAATATGAAGCATTCCAGTTTAAAATCAAGTGCTGTTTTGCAAAGTAAGCCCTGTGTGATTGCAAACACTTATTGGCCTTAAAACTCCCAAGAAAGTATCCTCACAAGGAGATAGGCTGATGCGGTCTTGTTGCAGAAGCTATCATAAGCGCTATGTGTCATAGCGAGAGACACAGACTTCATTGCACTCTGCCACCAAGACGCAGAAATGATCACAGATATCCTTAGCTGGTGACTGAAAGACAGAGCAAAGCTTAGTCTTTGAGCAACCTGGTCTAGTGGGAGGTGTCCCTGCCCACGGCAGGGGGCTTGGAGCTAAATGACCTTGAAGTTCCCTTCCAACTCAAACCATTCTATGATTCTATGATTCTAAGGTTTTTGATAATTTACTTGGAAATTACATCATAATGGGCCTGTAAGTCAAGTCCTTCCCCCTTTCTATACAACAAAACCAGTTGGAGCGGCAGTTCTCTGCAACACAGTGAGACTGAAGGTCTTGCCCAAAATGCAAACAAGCTGGCTGGGTAGAAAAAGATGCATCATCCCCACCTTTTTATTTCCGTACCTTCCAGCAACTGTAATACAAAGGAAAAGCTGTAAGCTTGGATTTCTTCATGTCTCTGAGTGGTCAGAGGAATCTGACAGGAGCGATAAAATGCCTGAAGATTAGTCATGTGCTCAAGGAGGTTCCTTTGCCTCCTGTGTGGAATAAGACCATAGCTTAGAATAGAATCATAGGATTGCCTGGATTGGAAGGGACCTTTCAGATCATCGAGTCCAACCATCAACCCAACACTGACAAAAGACATCAATAAACCATATCTCTGAGCAGTATGTCAACCTGTCTTTTAAATACCTCCAGGGATGGTGCCTCAACCACTTCCCTGGGCAGCCTGTTCTAATACTTAATAAACCTTTCGGTGTAAAAATTTTTTCTAATATCCAATCTAAACCTCCCCTGGTGCAACCTGAGGCTGTATCCTCTTGCCCTGTTGTCTGTTCCTTGGGAGAAGGGACCGACCCCTACCTCTCTACACCCTCCTTTCAGGGAGTTGTAGAGAGCAATGAGGTCTCCCCTCAGCCTCCTTTTCTCCAGGCTGAACACCCCCAGCTTCCTCAGACGCTCCTCACAAGACCAGTGCTCCCGAGTTGCTGTGGCCTTAGGGCCTGGCCAAGGGGAAGGATAACAAGGTGGGCTGAAGCACCTTCAGATGAAGGGAGTCGAATCCCAAACCAGCATGTAGGAAGCTTATGTGATTAGATGTAAAGGCATGTAAGAGAAGTTAAAACTGCTTCCGTTCGATCTATCTTGTGGGGCTACCCTGCCCCTAGGAAAAGCTGTGATATCCTCAGCATTGCTTGGATTCCTGCTCTGTTCCTTGTGGCTCCTGCAGAAGCCAAGGCCAGTCCGGCCACATACCGATGTAGCCATTACCTGCTGCTGTGCCTCACGTTGGGTGTCAGCCTGATGCTCACTTTCAGTTCTGTCCCGACTGAGAAAGCCCGCTGCATAAGGGAAAATTGTGATGGGCATTTCCACATGCCTTCAGGCATCTTTCTCTTGCCAAAGTGACTTAAGTAAATCACTTTAAGAGTAAGTGAAGATGAGACCCACACCCTTTAATTTATGCTTCCTCGTGTGTTCTTAATCTTTCTTTTTGAGGTTGAGATTTTATCAATATAAGACACCATAGGCAATTTAACAAAGCATAGTTTACACCAATTGACACTCCCTCTGAATTTGGCCCCAGATGTGATGCCTGTTTTACTGAATCTCCACAGTATTTACTCCATTCTGGAAGAAAATTTGACACAGGAACAGCTCCATTTCTTGGTGTCAGGTCACACAGTTATATGCTTGGTTAATTAAATAAAACAACCTAAAAAATATTGGAAAAGTTCCATCTTGTCCTTAACAAAACAATGTTAAAATCAAAAATAAACTTGTGAAGATAGATAATCTTCTAGGATTCTTACTTTGGATGCCTTCCATTGACTTCTTACAAAACAACAGCTTCTTGTTGCTGCTGACCTGTACAGGAGAGTCTGTGGGAAGCAGGAGAAAAGGTATGAGTAAGATTCAACTTTTTATTTCTCATGAATGTCCGGGTACACCTTTATGTGAGCACGTCTGTTCTGCATACATCTCAGCAAAGGGAACAGTGAAATAAATGTGTCCCATTCTCTGCCAGGTGAAACCTAAACAAACTAGATTTCACATCCTGTGTTTCCCACAGAAATATTTGTTATCTTCCTGAGCTCTTCTAACCGCCCCAGCATCAAATTCAATTACATGCATTATTTACTAAGTAGATTTGTAATTACTGCCATTATTCGGCAAAATGAAAGCAGCTCTCTAAAAATGATCAGTAAAATTTTGCATGGAAAATACCACTCTGCTCAGAAAACAAATAAATATACAGTTATAGGGAAATGGAAAACCATAATTTAGTTTCACACAGAATGCAAAAGCTACGTGCTTCTCAGCCATGTATTTTTCTTACTTACCCCCTTTTTCAAGAGTGAACCTATGTACTAGTTCGAGATTTTTTAAAGAGCTTTGTTTTTTAGCCAGAACAATTTTAACAAAAGAACAATTTAGTTTTGAGAAATGTCTTCTGTGAAAGAAGAATCATTTTACTACTTAGAGGTAATACACTGAATGTAATAATTAAATGACTGTGGTCTGGAAAAATTATTGTTAACATAAAACAGATTTTTAAATAACTCTCAGTTTTAAGTACTTTATCTCCAAATGAATTCAGAGACACGTGTCATACTCCTGTGCTGCCTGAATTGTACTATTAGATTTTTTTCACTTGTAAGTCTTAATAAAAGCCAATAATACTTGTTTTGGATAAAGGAAAACTAAAAAGAGTAAAGATAAATATCCAATAGCTGCATTACATATTTTCATTCGACCTGTCAAGGAGGAAATGAATGAAAGCCACAACATGCAAAGTTTACTGAAGTGTGAAGAGCTTTTAATAAATCTGTTAAACAACCAGTGCTTGAAATTAAGTTCTCAAAATCCTTCTCCACTTAGTCATACTATAGCAGGTTCAACTTTTGTATTGCATTGTAAAACACATTTATTTCTTTACTGATTCTTCTGGGAAATATGACATGATGAAGACATTCTGAATAAACTATGTTCATTCTGGTTTTGCTGAAATTAAGTTATATAAATGCCCACACCTAAATAGATACAGTCATTTTTCTCTAAAACCCATTAAATAATAGTATTCTTCAACCAATTATGCATACTAGAGGTACTTCTCCTGCCCTGCCATCTGCCATAATAGAGTTGAATGGGATCTCCCTGGCTGCAGTAGAATAAGATAAGTATCAGAGAAATAAAAGAAATTGTCATAAATTGAGCTATATCTTCCATTATTGATCACAGATTTGCAGCTCTACCTCTTAAAGCAGTCTCTGTGCTCTCCAGTAATATATATAGCCCACTGAATCTTAGATCAGTATTCTTGTCATACGGCCTGAAAAAAACAATCTTTATCTGGGAGGTTGAGATCCAAATAGCAGACCTAATTCATGCATCCCAGTCATATTCATGTGCACTGAGGAAAAGAGCCCTTTGTCCATTTCATCATTAATCTCTGTAAAGGACGTTGTGCCTAATGTATCTCTAAAATATCTGTAACATGACTCAGGTAATGGTAATCCATGCCTTGTTTCCTCTCATCAAGAATATTGAAATACAGTAATTTTGTACCGTCTGGGTTATCCAGAGGGTCTGTGTGGGAATAATAAAGGCCTACCAAGCGGTGCTTCACTCATTCAGCATTATTTACCTCTGCAATGATCACTTCTGAACTGAATTCTTAATTAGAAAATAGTCAGAGAAAAGAGTTACCAGGCAGTATCCCATATAAAAGTAAAGAATGGCCAGAGCAGCTTTCCCATTGTTCCTTAGGTCTGGAATGGGTTTGATCCCTAGATCAAAAATTCACAGGGTTACCTACATTTCTAGATCTTTAGATGCACATTTTGGTTGCCTGTTGGGGCATTTCAGAGCCTTGTTCTTCCCCTCAGTGCTTTACATGAAATTCAGGTCCCATGTAAGCCACTAAAAGCATGTGCAAAAGCAAATAAGCTTATCAGAAATTCTAGTTATACCAAACAGAATAAAAACATGTTTAAGTTAAATGCTTTCTTCCTGAATTGGGTTTTCTTGTGGAAGTCTAATATACCACTAATCAGTAGGATTCTGTGCGGATGCTCTTAGTTCCTCAGAACCTATGGAAAATTTGTCAGATCATACAGTCTTTAAATCTTAGTATTTTCCTGTTCTTGTAATGTAATTTCATGACGGGACAAATTTACATCTGCACAGTAACTGCTCCCTCTGAAATGGCAAATGATGTAAGTAAAAAAATGTAAAAAATTATTTTAATTATCACTTCTTATGTTTGATCTTCAAAAATAAGTACTTAATTAGATTTTAAAAGTATGTATTTGTTCTTAGTGATCCTAAATTGCATTTTACAATCCAGTACCAGAAGCCAGCCACATTTGTCCACATAAATCCCAATGATCTTGTCTATTTTTATGCTACAGACTAAAGAAAAAGAGAAGTCATATTTATCTTTCCATTAGAGTGTGCAGGCAAACCAAGCGAGACCTTAACTTGTTGAAAGACCAAGTGTTTCAGAAGTATAGAAAATGGCAGCATCTGTAAAGAGCAGGCTGCCAGAGGGGGTCAAAAGAATCATCTCCACGTGGTTTTGTAGCGAGCAACCTAGAGTTTTTTGTATGAGAGCTCTCTTTCCCCTTTTTCCTAGGAAATGTAGTTCAGACCACGGAAAATGAAAAAAATTATTTTTAAGCTGTCTCCAGCAGGAACTAGATGCTTCAAGGAAGACATAAAACCCCATATTCACTAAGGGAGGAGGAGGAAGGTAATACCTTTCTATCCTTGGACAAAGTACAAAAAAAATGAAAGAAGAGTCCTTCTTCAGTTATTCCTGATGCAGTGCTACCAAAACTGAGTTTGGGAGCTTGTCACACTAGGATTGTGGGTAGATTTAATTCTAGCTAAATATTATAGAAAACTGAGCACTTTGGTAAAGAGCTGTGGGTTCCAGAATAAATGTCATCGATGCTCTGTGAATCCAGACACAAACCAGTGCCCGATTTCTTCTGTGATGGACTAGGATATTTCTGGCTCCAAGTAGGACCTTTAGTTCTTTCTGTTATGAGCTGGACTCCTGTCCATTTGAAGTCAAAGCAGGGTGCTGTGAAATACTTCAGACAACTTTTCTGCCCAGGAAGAATGCTTTAGAGAGCTACAGTGAATGACAAAGCCCTACAGAGACGCTGGGAATCAACCACTTGCATTTAATTGCTGCACCAAACAGTACAGCTTGTATACCTACAGGTCCTCAGTCTGGATACGTGGAAAGAGAAGACGGAGAAGAGGTTGAGGCACCATCCCTGGAGGTATTCAAAAGACGGGTTGACATGGTGTTGGGGGACATGGTCTAGTGATTATTATTTTTTTTTTTTTTATCAGAGTTAAATTGATGGTTGGACTAGATGATCTTGAAGGTCCCTTCCAACCTAGAAGATTCTATGATTCTAAGAGAGACTATGTTTAGAAGGTGCCACTTTAAGCACACCATTGCTTGACAAAAATTTCCTGGGGGAGACAGAGGAAGAACTTTGCCCAGCCTGAAATGCTAGTTATGGAAAGATAGAGAATAGGTCAAGCAAGGCTCTGCCTCAGGGCTTATGTGTTTTTCCAGAGTCCTCTGACTCATTTGTGCCTTTTTAAGAGCAAAGTGACTATGGTTAATAAATTATTTGGCTAAGGTTATATTCATTGCTTGCTTGCCAAATTATGCTTGAAGATGTTAAGCCAGAGGCCAGAGTTCCTAAAAGAACTCAGAGGAAAATGGAAATCAGAGGAAAACATCTGAGCCACTGCAAGACCTGAGAAACCTGAGGTTCAGGTCTGAGCACTCTGGAGTCCCGTGTTTCAAGGAAAAGGTTGAAAGATTCTCTTCTGTTTAGTACCCTACAGACCTTGCATTAGAACAAGCCCACCTACATTGGCATATGGGACTAAGCAACTGGGTACGATTACAGGAGACCAACATCTCTACTGAAAAAAGGTGGTAGGCTGTCACACTTTCTTTTTTACTGAGAGAAAGAGGTATTCTCTGTCTTTGCTGAGGAAATACTTACCATCAGCACATCAGGTTCCTCCAACCATTACAAGAAACAACTGTTGTAGCTCTGTGTTTATTCCCTCATCCTACATCCTGTTTCAGACATTTTCCATCTTCCTACAATGCAGTAGGAGGTCCAAGAAGCAGGAACCGAAGACAACACTGTCTTTGGAAACAGGACTCGTGCAGCTCCATCTGCACAGGTGATTTGGGAGCCCTCATTCCCCTTTAGAGAGGTCTAGTGGAAATAAATTGTTTAGTTCTTTGTTTCCTGCTGTGGTAGATCTGCATTACAGGGCCCTGTACTTCTGGCAAGAGCAGACTTAACAGATCTCTGCTCAGAGGCTTTAAGCCCCAACTGGAGTGAGCAGAGCAGCATCATTCAAAAGCAGCAACGCAGCCTGCCAGGGACCTTGACATCTCCGTCTCTGCACCACGCTGAGTGACATTTGTTTGGGTCCTAGTCAATGATGCGCACTCAGGTCCCAGAACCTGCAGAGTGTCCTGATTCTTCCCAACTCTTGTGTTTGTAACCATCCACACCAGCGGATCCCACAACGTGTTCTTCCAGCCACTGGCATGCATGATTTTGTCATTTGTAACTGCTAAATTCATTGCATAAATATTAATAGGCAGGAGTGTTACATGACATCAAAGTGATATGTGATTCGCTAAATCATTTTCCTACGAAGTACTTTATAAATGATGCATTAATTCCGTCAGGATGCAGCCCTTCAGCATGGCTCATTAAGTCTGGCAGTCGCCTACATCTCTTTTGATCTTCTGCATAGAGGAAGGAAATAAAAGCCATTTTTTATCTCCTCGAGAGCATCCCCTACCACCTGCCCTGAAATAGAACAAACAACATTTTCCATTTGAAGAGGACGTTTTTCCCTATCACCTGAGAAGTTCTCATATTGGAGAGTTTACATGAAGTATGTTTATAAATTTACAGACTTTTGGCATTACTCTTTCTCTAAATCAAACTACCAATCTGTGGGCCTGATGGACACTTAAAATAATTCCAAACAGGTAGCTGGGATTTTTTCCAAACGGGAACAGTCTGGTTGATGTAGAGCTCAGTCTCCACCTGAGAAGGCTTTCACAGCAGGTGAGGACCTGAACCATCTGACCAGTCCAGCAATTTGCACTCTTTACAAGAAGAGCAAACACTGGTAACAGGATATGAATAAGGGTAGCTAGTTAATTTTATACAATAGATCAGTTGTAACTGCTGCTGTACAGGAACTACTAAAGGTTATATGCATTATAATTTAAAAGGACAAAATCTGAAGGACTTGGACCTGTTGGAACGGGTCCAGAAGAGGGCCACAAAGATGAACAGAGGGCAGGCTGAGAGAGTTGGGGTTGTTCAGCCTGGAGAAGAGAAGGCTCCGGGGAGACCTTAGACCCCCTTCCAGTCCCTAAAGGGGCTCCAGAAGAGATGGAGAGGGACTCTTGATCAGGGTGTGGAGCAATAGAACGAGGGGTAACAGTTTTAAAGTGAAAGAGGAGAGATTTAGATTAGATCTTAGGAAGAAATTCTTTCCTGCGAGGGTGGTGAGGCACTGGAACAGGTTGCCCAGAGAAGCTGTGGCTGCCCCATCCCCGGAGGGGTTCAAGGCCAGGCTGGATGGGGCTTTGAGCAACCTGGTCTGGTGGGAGGTGTCCCTGCCCATGGCAGGGGGGTTGGAACTGGATAATCTTTTAGCCCAAACCATTCTATGATTCTATGATGATTCTATGAAAAATACTTTCCCTTTAAGCTTTGTTCAATGAATTTTCCTTGTAGAACATGCTATGACTCTACTGACAGTTCTATTATTTTTCAGCACTGCGCTTTGAAAGGAGCCTAACAAGCGGTGCTCCAAATGACAGCGGCACTGACTTCTGGTTACGTGTGGTCAGGCTGAGCCCAGCCAAGCGAAGCCTTCCTCCACCGATGACTAGCGGATGCAGGTGTCAGAAATGCAGCAGCATTTCTGAGTGCTTCCCCAGTGGGGTGGTTGGGTTTCCCACAACTGTCTCCACGTCATCTCATCAAACCCCCTTTCCAAGTGACAGACTGAACAGCAAGGCTAAAAAATGACAGCAAGGTATATAAGCATCGCTCTGTTGTAGGGGTGTAATGCAGTTTGGGAAACACTCTGCGGGCGGGGTCCCTCTTACACAAACCCAAGTGACGGTATGTGTCACTAGCACGTCAAGGATGATGGCATAGGGAGGCAGGTCAAATGTCAGATTTTAGACTGCCAAAATTGTAAAAGGAAGCTTGGTGACACAAGGAGAGTTTCAAAAAAGACACTGAAAAGGAAAATTGATAAAAGTACCTTACAAATGACCAGGTAATGAAGATAAACAGCTATGCCTAGAGCAAGCAAAGTAGAGCCAATACGGGATTTGAATTCTCAAAATATTATGTATAGTCATCGTAGTGTACTATGTTTGTAGTATGATCTTTATAAATACTCATTTAAGGGGAATTAAAAAGGGTGACAGTATTACAAACATGTTGGTCCAAATTACATCAGTTTCATGTTAAACAACATGTTTTCAGTATTACTAACACTGTTCTCAAATTTCCATGAGATTTTCATTCTCATTTTTCATTATTTCTCATATATAAGTACATCCATCTTTATAGATATAGAAAAAATTATATATTAGTCTAAATGATGGGCTACCTGTAAAACGGATCCAAGAAGTCCATCCCAGTGTTCTCAGAAATGACAAGTATGTTGAAGAATTTTTAGAATCAGAAATATTAGATATTAGTCATGTTGCAAATTACTTTTACGTTGGTCAATTTGAAGCAGAGAGGTGTTGACTCTTACTCAAGATTCATTACAGAACACGCAGTTAGCCACAATTGCTGCGTTTCAGCTACAGGCAGCTGTGGATTATGGACAATGAATAATTAAGATATAATTATCTAATTAAGATGTCAGCAAATAGTACACTTAGATAATTCAATGAGTTATTTAAAAACGTGATCCTGGACAGGTGTTTTTTAACAAAAATTTGAAGTGCCTATTTTTAATAGTGTTCCATCCTACCTACTTCTTTTTGTGCTACATGCCAGCAGCAGTGGGTAATGAGGTTTTGAGCTGGCTGTTGTTTTTTTTATTGGACCACTAGCTATTGGTTCCACTGTCTAACCAGTACCGAAAATGATTATATTTGTTTGAAAAATTGTGCATGCAGTTTCTTTGTTCCTATTTTCTTTTTCTAAAAGCTCTTTACATCTCGCACCAGGTCTATTTTAAGATCTTTTCAACAGATGTTGTCTATCCTACACTGTGATGAAAAGAGGAGAATATTTTCTAACAGCTATAACACAGTCATTATGTCACAAATAACCGTGCCTAAGAAGCAATGCCAATGTTGCATGTATGCAACTGCAGTACCCAATATGCCTCCAGCGCAGTTATCCCCAGTGTTCAATACATTCACACTGGAATGCACCATTCGCACCACAAGTATTTTCCACCATGGACAACCACAACTGTTCCTCCATAGGTGAAGTGAGGTATTCTGTAGCTCTCGCTGAGTGGTTTTCTCTTTGTAATACACCGACACAGGCGATAACCATAAAATATATTTTAATTTTCCTGTAGTGTAATTGATAAAAGCATTCATTAATACAAGTTGTCAGGTAGGCTCTGCAATCACAGAATTTTTATAAAATTTATACAAAACTGTATTAATATGGAAAAGACCTACGTCAATTATAGAATACTATCTTGCGGGAAATTTATAGCCGCCTGTTAAAACAAACTAACATTTTGCAAAATAACAGCTAAATGGGATTAGAACAATCTCTCAATGTAGTTGAATGCTTTTTTTCCCCCAGGGTGAGGAAAAACACTTTTCCCTGTCAGGAAAAAGACAAATCACGATCAGTCTGTCACATATAATTTGACAATTTGCAATGCTTGAACAGCAGGAGGCCAAGGCACATATTTCAAACATTGCTATTGATAGAAGAGTTTTACAGTAGCTCCCAATTTCTATGCTGGATAAACGTCCCGGTTAAAAACAGTTGTATAGCAGATAGCCATGAAGGCTTGGTGTACTGGAACCAAAAGAGTTGCCTGATTAGTTTTGGTCTTCAAGCTGATGATTTTTTAAACATGCATGGGAAATCAACTTCTATGCTCCAAGGATCAAGCAAACTAACAGGTGTACCTCTTGGCAACTGCAAATGTTATGACAAAAAAAAGGGGAACCTTTCCGCATAAATTGCCAGCTATGGCTTTAAGTAAATGGATGTCAATCTGTGTCTGGTATTTGAAGGCTAAAATAAGGATGTGAAGCTTGCATCTTCTTTTGAAATTTCTCAAAGACACTTAACAAAGTGTCCTGTCTCCACTTCTTGCGGATAATGGCCATCTTCAAAGTCAAAACTGTCAAACGCTATTTAAACTATGTTTATTGGGCCAATAGGAAGATATGTCATAAATAAAAATTTTTCCACTGAGTCACCATTTTATATTGCTTGATAGGCAGAAAAGAAGAAAAGAAAAAGGAGATAAAGAAGATCAAACTCTTCCTACTCATGTAATGCCAAAAAAAACCCCGAAACAAAACCTGAGTGCGTTATAAATCTTATAGCTTAAAAATACTGAAAAAACAGCAAGAGTGTAGCTGTTAAAGAGAATAAGACAAAGGTACAGTCAGCTTTCTCCTAATTAATTTAAATTATGGTTTTATTCTGAAAACCATGGCATGGGATTTCATACCCATTATCTCCCCATAATTTCCACATAAAGTATGTTCAACTTGCAAATAAACAGTTCAATTTTTTTTCTCTTCTTACAAAGCCCTGGCAGCACAGCCTGCCCTCCGCAACACAAGCCAAGTCTTCTGTTTCTTGTGAATAATCACCAGTTAAAGGCTCAACCTGCTCCGTCACACGTATTCACCAGCGTTGCATGCAAGAAGCTGACTGGAACAATTCTATTTGCAATGAAATAGGAGGATGAATTAAATCTCCTTCATTTCCTTCCAATTAGCTGCAGTGCAGCTCCCTCCTAGCTTGGTTTTGTGGGGCTTGAGGGGCAGGAAAAGCAAGAATTAGAACTGATTCTGGCAGGGAAGGGAGCAGCTTAGACCGTATGCCAGTGAGCACGTTTGTAAAGGATGCCATTTTAACAAAGAATGGCAGCGTATTGGAAATAAGAAGAAACTTTGGTTGGTCATTGCTCCAGACCCTGTTGAAATACCCTTCTCTAGGCCAATTGTTGCCTTTATCAAAAGGATTTTGAAAAAAGACTGTGTTGCTCAGTTTTTGCCCCATCTTCAGGCAGCTTCAGCTGGCTGCCTGTGGGGCAGTCAGAAAGGAAATAATCCTTGTTTTTCTTGATGCGTAGCTTGCAGAAGAGCTATGGTCATATCAGTACACAAACCTGATGTGGACCAGACAAGAGTGTTTCCTCCGCAAGCTCCAAAGCTGAACTACCCTTTCCAGGTTTTATCAGAGTTAATTTGGGAAAAGAATCAGGTCAAACCTACACTCCACCTCACCCAGCTGATGCTGGCAGCAGCGAAGACTGGGAAAGTGTAAGATCAGGTCAAGCTTTAATGATACTTCACCAGGATACTCGGCTTGTCTCCAGCAGCAGACAGCTCAGACATTTTCTGAGCCAGTCCTGGCAGCGTCATGAGGCAAGGAGTTACACAGCTTGACTGCACGCTCATGGTAAACCGGCCTCCCTCAGGTGGAACCCGTCACATTCTAGCTTCATTTAACATCCTTTTTTTTTTCTTTTTACTGGAAGAAGCAGTAAGCAATTGATCCATATTCATCTTCCCTATATTTCATACATATCTATGATATCCTTCCTTATTCATCTCTTGCCAGGCTGAAGAGTCCCATCCTAATTCATTGCACCTTGCATGGAAGGATGCCTTTCCAAATCTCAGAGCATCCTTCCCCAAGCATTTACTTGTTGCTACATTATCCGTCTTGACAGGGGGGAGGGGAAAACTGGATGGAACACAAGTGTGCAAACGTGTGCACGTCAGGGATTTGTGGAGAGGCATAAAAAAAGCTCTCTGTGAACTGTCTGTTCCTTGTCATCAGAAGGTCTCAGGGGAGAACTGCCTGACTGAAGCCTCTTGGCTCTTCTGACTGTGTGGAATTCGCTGGGTTTTGGGTTGTTGTTATTATAAGGCAGATTTCTAATTCTTAGATGCTGTTGCTGAAGTACTGTTTTTATGTAAGAAATAGCAATTTTATCAGAAAATAAAGTATGATTGCAGCCCTCAAACTTTGGAAGACATGTCTGAGAACAAAATAGATCCAGAGAGCAAAAAGACAAGACATAGAAAAGACTTTACATTTTTTTTGTTAAGTTAAAGGGCTTATGGTTTAGCCAGTTTTTGAGGAAATACAGGACTGATGGGTGAATAATGGGTTCCATTTTCCAGGCAGTACATACAGACATAATATGTACGTAATCACACATTATTCTCCTTATTACATTTACCAAGTTCCATCTTGAAACCACGGAGGTGTTTTTAACACCCGTTAATAATATAAGAAGGCTGAGCTAGAATCTTCTGATGACTAAGAACCTTCCATTTTACATGAATTACTAGCCATTTTACACCCAAGTATTTTGATACTAACTGCATCCTTCAGCATATACAGCTTTTCTCTCTTTATTGATAGAGAAAAATATCCTTCCTTATCTGTCATTTCCCTGCACTAAAAAACAAGCCAAGCTCTTTTGCCTTCTCTTACATGCTTGAATCTTCATTACTTTGATGTGCTGGTAGCTTTCCTCTGCTCCCATTCCAGCTTGAATCAATCTAAAGATAGATAAGCAGAATAGTGCACCACTATGCCAGACCGGGAGGCTCTCCTGAAATTCCCCTTACTTAAAAAGCTCTCTGATAATGGCATTATTGTGTCAGATTACTGGAAATATTTCACAAGATAACACCAAAGATTGCAGCTGGTTTTTTTATATGTCCTAACTTCAAGATACTTCATGATGCAGGCACATTTTCTTCTTATGATCAATTAGTTCTCCAAAATCACTCACCTTCTCATTTGTTTCAGTCAGTTCATCTTAGCAGAAATTCCTCTTAGTTCATCAGTGCTCAATTTTTCACGATTGTACTATTACATTCATTGCACAGGCATTTTTGTGTACTCAGGATTATTCACTCCTTCATGAGATACTCCTGTCCTTCTCTGTATTAGTAACATTTTCTAACTTTGTTAGTAAAAATCATTGCATACTCCAACTTTTTGTGTCAAAATCACTAGTGGAACCACTCAATGATTTTTTTAATAAAGACATCTTGATAGAGAGTGTCACTAAAGTCTGACAATTCCTAAATTAATTTGTCTCTTTCTTAACTGATTAAATTCTTTCCATGAAGTTATATAAAATTCTTTTCTGGAGTTCTAAGAAATTAGACTGATTTTGATCTCCTTGTCTTAGAAAGTCAGTCATCTAAAAAAGACATTGTATTGTTTTGGTAAAATGCAAGACAGGTAACTCCATGCCGCATTCTGTTTTCATTTACCTCTACATTTTCAATCATTCTTGAAGTGTTCTAAAGCCTTGCACATTACTAACATACCATGTAGTTATGTAGATCATTCTTTGTTTCTGTTTTGTAAATGTATATCGTGTTGACTGTTTTCCAGTTATACTTTCCCTGATTTAACAGATTTATTAAAAAGTTCTGCTGCTGGATCTGTAACTTCATGTGTGAGTTCACGCAGTATGACAAGGAGATTATCTAATTCCCCCAGATTGAGTAAATTAAGTTGTTTGACTTTTGGTTTCCACTTCAGCTGTTGTAATTTCCTTTTCCACATTCCCACAGCTATGGTGCCTCTGTTCCATCTTCACTATCACCATTCTTATTGAAAATTGATCAAAAGCTTTTAGAGACACAGCTAGTGACCCACACTTGGCCCACTGGGATCATCAGAGCCAGACTCTTCTAATCACAAGCAGAAGCTTAATCCAGAAAAGTCTGTAGGATCTCTGTGCCTAATACTGCCTCCCAGTATCTGAGAATTTAAGACTTACAGTGTAGAAGAGAAAAAAAATCTCCAAAGCTGTAATATGCCATGGGGAAACAGTAGGAGAAAACAAAACCATTGACCAGGTCAAAGGACCTTGCAGTGGGAAAAAACGTAGTTTTGGTTGTGCCACTGAACTCCAAGAGATGTTTAATATTATTAAGGAGTGATCTTGCCACACACAACATGCCCGAAATATGGCAGGTTTCTGACTTTATAAAAGAAGGTCATTATTCGGTGCTTCTTCCATTTGTTCTCTTTCCCTTATAAATCAAGAGGGTAATGTTTTCTTGGTTCCTGCTGCAGACCAAGAAAAACTCTGAAGTCTTGGATTAATAAAAAATATAAATAATAGTCAGCAAACATATTCAATAGAGAGAAATCATCTTTCCTTTTCTTCTTAGGATACTTAAAATCTCTGTCCTAGGCACAATGTACAACAAAGCCCGTGCATTCTTGGTTTTGGGTTTTTTTCGTTATTTATGTGCTGAAGACTCAGGCCTAATTACAAGAAGCCCCAAAACAGTCTTCATTGCATTCTAATGGACCTTTCTACCAGCAGAATACCATCATAAAATATTTACACTGTCCAAATTTACCTCAGATAACCCTTTATCTCTGAAAAGGTTGGGGACCCCGACTATGTGAGAGGTGTTGTCTTCTGCAGAGACAGAATAAGATCTGCATTAGATAACTATTCATGTCCCTTTAAGTGCTTAATAATGTAAATTGGGTGTAGCCAGAGGAAGGGAAGTAACCCTAAGATATTGCTAAAAAAATATCAGATCCGTCCAATAATGCTTGTGATATTTCATATGGTCAACTTGGTCATCCTCTATTTTTTTAGGTTGACACACTTCTTAATTGAGAGATCACTTAAGACAATTTTAATTTAAATATTTAAATTTTTTTTGGTTATTTACTCATATGACCTTCTGTACTCCTCTGACTCAGCTGTTATATCAGCTCTACCTTCACAACATTTTACTGACATTTGATTGTATATACCAGAAGCTGTCACTCTCAGAATTAATTCCGACACAAGTTGAACACCTTGTTAAAACCTGAGGGGACTGTGAATGGAAAACATGTCAGGAAAATGATTCCTCTTGATCCAGGAGGAAAATAAAAAAAACCACAAGATTTCGTCAATGTCATTATCCGTATATTATTCTAGGAGTTTGTCTTACAGCAGCTTACAGCTCTCACTCCTTTTTCTTGGTGTTTAGTACATCACCTTCATCACTGAGTTAAGCTGATCTAATCGGAATTTTATCTCACTTATTTTCTCACTCCTGTCATGAACACTTGGTGCTGGCGCATATGGCGGTGCATGGGAGGAAAGGCTTATTTTAACAACCTCGCTAACTTTTCGGCCTCTCTGTTACCGCAGCCATCAAATTCTAATTTACTCTTCTGGGGGCCCTCATCAGTCCACAGTCCAAGGTGGGCAAAAAGAAAAATAATTTGGTCACTTAACAGTGAGAAAGTCTATACTCCCAAAACAAAACCAGTCAGACAGCTATCTCAAAATTAACAGGCTCTGTCGACTGACTCCTTACCTTTCTGCCCTGACTCCTCTCTTCCCACTCCCTCCCCTTTCTCTCCCCCCGCCGCCACCATCCTACCCTTCTCTTGTGGCTTTTCAACAGTCCAGTGACAGAATCTTGTGAATACAGATAAATGAGAGGTCAAACAACCCTCCCTTTTTTTTTTTTTTGAGGATTATTTTGCCCACAGATCAAGAACTGAGGATGGGGAGTAATACTCGAGACCAGCCCATAAGAAAACAAGAGGAAGATAAGAGCAATAAAAGCTCATTCCCACAGTCCCTCCCTTCTGAAAGGTTAACATTGTCCCTTAACCTACATATTTTGCCTCCTGAAATCAAGTATAAAACCAAAGAAATTATTTGGCAACCAAAACTATTAATTCAAATACTAACAGATTGTGAAGTCATAAAGTTGACCTGCCATGTTTACAGGGACCTTATGTCATAGGTGCATAGTTATTTTCTGTAGGGATTCTTAAAGGACATAAAAGCGCAAATGAAACAACAGCTTCTGCTAGGGATGTCATGCAACGATTGTTAGGGAAAAAATAAAACCACACTATTAATCTGCCATGGTCTTTTTTCAGTCAAGCCTTGACATTCACAGATAAATTCATTCCCTACATTTCTGTCTTCATAAGCAAGCTTTCCCTTCCATTTGTTTTTATTCTCTTTTTCCTTTTTTATAAGTGGGAGAAAAATGCACTACATTTTTCTTTTTTCTGCCACTGGACATTGTTAAGTAGCACTGTGTAGATTTTCATTTCTTTTATTAACTATAACAAATACACGGTAGAAAAGCATACTTAAAAAAATTATAGTGTTCATGCTTCAACAGAAAAAATATCATGAAATTCAGATTTAATTTTGAAATTCCCTGATCTACATTCTTGTACTTTAATACCTTATAGGCCTTTACCAATTTAGGATATTTAAAAATCTTATGTGTTACAAGGCATGGGTACAAAACCTTCGTAAGAAAGAAATTCCACTCTTATTAGTTTTAATAAATTCCCAATTTTGTCTATGTAAACCATCCCTTAACTTTACTTTCATTTAACAAAATTGTTTAAAAAAAAAAACCCTACCCCACTGATCAAGAAAAAAGTCTGCTTTTTGAAGCTAAAAGCAGTTGACATCTTATATTTTGGCGTCTTTCTATGATGTATGATTTCTTTCTATGATGAAAATACACCTTTTAAAAACATTTAAAACACATGCATGATAAATTGGTGAGCTAAAATTTCTCAAAGACTTATTTTGGCTTCATATCATCCTGTCCCATATTAAGCAATTATGGAGAAGAACACTGACTACACCACAGATGTTTCCTAATTAAGAGGATCAAGGAAAACACACATGCTAATGACTCTTTATTTTTGTTTTATAAGTGTGCTATTTATAATCTACTGTGCTATATATATACAAAGACAGCAAAGTACAAATCTAAATTCAGCTCACGTAAAAACCAGTTTTTTTATAAAAAATTACTTGAAACTCTATGTTTCAGAACCATAATTTAACACAGACTAGACATGTGCTTTTAAGAGTCAGCTCCTGGTCCTCAGTTCTATGTTCCTTCTCTAATGTTTTGGTTTTTTTCTAAATTAATATGTAATGTTCTGGGTTTTTTTTCTAGACCCTTCCTTTCTCTCTGTTTAGATTTCAGTGTCCTATCTTCTACTTCGTAACGGTGCTTCAATGCAGGAGTAGTTGTTCACTTGTACCATTCAGGCAAATATTATAACCTTTTGGTTGTTTTGGGTGCTGTGTACGTTCATCTCTTGACAACATTTGCCAAACACTCTTATAAAATCTCCTCTGATATCCTCAGACCTTTTCCTGACTCAGATAATGAAGTTATGGGTGCATTTCAGTTTGAACACTCTGAAATTGGTGTCCCAATTGTCCCCTCTTACTTCACTGAGTCATCTCGGAGTGCACAAATTGATTTCCTTTAGATGAAACTAGACTGGAAGACCAGAGTACATTTAATTTGCTCCAGCCACAATTGGCCACTCAATCCACAAGACCAGACTAGCACTAGCCAAGAATGAAATCTACAAATCTTATACAGAGCATCTTTAGGTCCTCAGCCTCATTTCATCCCATTAACCCACTCTTCTGGGCCTCCCTGCCTGCCAGTGTAAAGCTGAACTATGTATGTCACACAACAAATGCTGGGATGGCTTTCATTCCAGTACCACCTTCTGGTTTTGACTAAAGGTTCATGGTAAGTGTTACATAAAGAAAGCACTGTTCTTTGGATGACAGTATTATAGGAAAACTCTGAAATGGCTGTAGGTGAACCATTTAACCAGTGCAAAAAGGAGGGAAAACCCCAGTTAGGATTTTGAAAATTTCATCTGATGAGGCATGTGTACAGATGAAAGGCAGATGAATGAGAGGTGTAAAGAGAAGTTCGAAGGAGAGCAATATGATTCCACAGGGAGAATGAACAGACTCCTGCTGAATAAACAGACTATTCTAAATATGATCAGGACTGTCCTTGAGGACAATGGAGGATGGACATGTCACAGAAGAAGAGTGTTGTACTTAAACTCTGAGGGTCTACTTTCTTCAGATACAGATGAAGTCAGTAGAAAAGTTCTCTATTGGTTTAATTAGGTTTGAAGCAAAACCTGTTAGACATTCTTACAAGCAGATGTCAGCGTAAGCATTTTGTGGTAGAGGTTGATTCACTCTTAGGAGTTGCCATCCCAGCCCTGCTGAGTTCCCTTGAGTTTATGCTGCTGGTTCTAATGTACCCATAAACTTCAGCCATGTTAACTATATCTAAATTAGAAAATTAAACATCGTCAGGGTGCTGATAGTCAAAATGACTAAATTCGTAGAGTGGTCACTGCTATTTTTTCTGCTTGGATCAACTTTTACCAATCCAAATATTTCCCAGGTAGAGTTTGGGAATAAGCCCAGTCCTAGAACTATTGTCATCTGGCAACTGTCCATCTCTTCAGGTACCAGAGTATTACCATGCAGTATGATCAGGACTTGTATATGCCAGTGGCCCAGGCTGAGAAAAAAGGTCCTAGCAGCATTTAATTTCCTAGTATAGATTAGCTGTTGAATTGAAGAATGTGTTTTATGCTTCATCTGGCTCATTCTAATGAAGTGACCCCACAGGGATAGGGCATAAGAATTAACCCTTCCAATCTTTAAGTACTATCACTTGAACTGGGAGAACAAATCTGTAATAATAGAGAATATCTTGGCTAATATAGACAAGTGTAACATACAAAAGGTCAACAGGATTTCACTGACAGTTTATAAAAAAAAAGAACTAGACATTTTTTGCTACAAAGGGGTTCCTATGTTTAAAGACTTTAAAAGGTGAAAGAGGAGCTCTATTCAGATCAATGTTACCACAGTAATGAACTTAAAACTCAGCAAGAAAAGCAATGTGCCGTTCACAAAGTAGTAACCTGTCTAGGGAGACAGGGACTTGTAATAAGATGTTGTAAATATGTTTACATATTTAAAAGAACTTCAGATATATTTACAATCAAGAGCACAGTGAATGCTGCTTCTCTGTAATAATTTTTCAGTCTTTCATCATCTAGGATATTGTGTTTTCAGACTTGTAGTGATGAATGTTATAAAAAAAACACTTGATATTTATCAAGAGTAGTGAATTATTGATGCTTGTAAAATAGCAAAGAAAAAAAAACACCCCAAAATACATCCTTATCAGCATACCCATATGTATGAGTAGATAACAATGAAAGTAAAGTGGCTGGACTAGCATGGGACAAATTCCATTCCTTGAAAATTGTAATTCAAAATGAACTGTTACTTTTAAGGATGCAGGCAGTTATAGAAGTTTATACCCCCACAAATCTGTTTCAATCAAAAATATCCAAAATATTTGTGAATACATAGAAGTGATTTACTGATAGGTAATTTCCTGCCCCAAACCCTCTATAGTTCAGCTGAGACTGGTCACAACAAACAAGTTAGACAAAAGAATGACATGTATCATATCATAGAATCATAGAATCATAGAATCATAGAATCATAGAATGGTTTGGGTTGGAAGGGACCTTAAAGATCATCCAGTTCCAACCCCCTGCCACAGGCAGGGACACCTCCCACTAGACCAGGTTGCTCAAAGCCCCATCCAGCCTGGCCTTGAACACCTCCAGGGATGGGGCAGCCACAGCTTCTCTAGGCAACCTGTTCCAGTGCCTCACCACCCTCACAGCAAAGAATTTCTTCCTAAAATCTAATCTAAATCTACCTTCTTTCAGTTTAAAGCCATTACCCCTCATCCTATTGCTACATAGGCGATGTAGACCCCCTTTAAGTACTGGAAGATTGCTCTAAGGTCTCCCTGGAGCCCTCTCCTCCAGACTGAACAACCCCAACTCTCTCAGCCTGTCTTCACAGGACAGGTGCTCCAGCCCTCTAATCATCTTCATGGCCATCCTCTGTACTCGCTCAAACAGGTCCACGTCCCTGGATGCAGTACTTCAGGTCGGGTCTCACCAGAGCGGAGCAGAGGGGCAGAATCACCTACCTCGCCCTGCTGACCATGTTTCTTTGATCCAGCCCCAGATGCAGTTGACTCTCTGGGCTAAGAGTACACATTGCCAGCTCATGGTGAGGTTCTCATCAACCAAAACCCCAGGTCCTTCTCCTCACTATCATATGCTATGACAGAGGACAGCACATATTTCATAAAGAGGTGAATTTTACAGAACAGGCTGGAGTTAAAAAGCTCTGGAGATCATAAAGAAACACTAAATGTGCTTGAAGATGTTACAGAGTAGTGCAAAAACTCAGGGTGACGCATACAGGAATCTCAGAAGGGAGTTCATGGGGACCCCAGAGTTCTAGGTTGTCTCCTCTTATTTTGTCTCTTGGAAAAAAGCACTTAGGTAAATGCTGAAAGAATCACCTGTGTCACAAACCTCTGGATAAGTCTTTGGTGTTCAGTGACGGGTTGACCAAGGAATTCATAGGAACTCACATCTCAGTGGTGAAGTATAGTTCAGCTTGCCTGTCCTTGAATCATGGATCCTCCACACCCAAATGAGTGGGATGTCCAGCATGTCAGATCCATGAATTATGTACAGATATAAAGGTAAGATGATACATGTGTTGAAACTGTAGATGGATGTTAGAATAACATCATAAAAAGAAAACACATTCTTAAGGTATGCTTCATGTTAAGAATCCTCAGTAGCAGATACACTTTCTCCAGTAGTCTCTGTGGCTGGCTCACAAGACTCTGCAATCTCCTCTCCAGACCATGCTTTAAAGAGTTTTAAAACTACATCTTTCTTGCTTCTATTTTGACAGAGAATGACTTGAGCTGTCCACAGTTGTTTTCCCTGGATCATCTGCTCCTTTTCTAGCCCCACCTTGTCAGGATTGTGCATGTCCATCTGCCACCCCCAGTAAATCCTTTTATCTGGGTAGTAGAAAATCACAAGGGAAAATGCCATTTTATTCTTTCTGACCTTGTGCTTCAGTGTCTTGATTTTTACAGTACAGCTTGGTTACCATGTTCTCAACCGTTGCCTTGCTTACAAGTTTCTTCAGTACAGTGGCATGTTTTTCATAAGTGCGACACCACGAGAAGCATCAATTGTACAAGCTCGTTTTGATTTATATTTAGCTTGCTAAGTGCTTTGCAGAGAAGCTACGCATGGCACAGCATAAGACCAACCTGAGAAAGGATGTGACATTTCCCTTCCCCCAGCACATACTTTATTAGGTTTACAGAAAACCTGCAGAGCCTTATCACCAGGACTCAAACCAAGGAACACTCACTAGAAATCTACCGGTCGGCAACATCCAGAGAGGGGGGAAAAAAAGACTTAAACATGCTATTTTATTACAGAAACATGAACCGCTTCTTTGGTGCAGCAAATGCAATCCAGAATTCAGTAGAAGATATATTCCTGATAAAAATAATGTCATATTTATGGCTATTCATTGATGGATATTCACAGCAGTGTTAATGGGTAAAGCAGTAGTAGTGCCACTATACAAGGTAGAAGGCAGTAATTCTGATCATCTGCACCCAAGCAAACCAATTCTGAGAAGAATTCCTGAAAAGAGGTGGGGAACACCGAACACAGAACTTCTTGAGCAAAGGCAAAAGGAGGCTGGCTTATTCAGCTTTAGATCAATACTCCTCAATGTCTGATTACACAATATTTCTCAAGGGGCCTCAGAACATTAGAAGTAGACAGCACCATCTCAGTCACCCCCAGGGCACCACCAGTTTCATTATTATGGCAGTAAGTATTGGCTGAAACTACCTGTGCCATGTTAGGAACTGATCATTTAATTGTTGGCAGCACCAAATATGCGCTGTGCACAGAGCAATCAGGTAATGAAACAGCCTTGCAATAGGAAGGAGGGAGCAAAAGAAAATTAAATCTGAGTGCCCGTCATCTAGACTTATTTATAAGTATTTTCCCTGCAGTATATGACAGTCATGTGACAAGGAGACTGCTCCAGTGATCCGGGGTGTCTCATGCGGTAATATATCAATAACAAACCATTTGTCTTCTCCTTTAATGCATAGTTTATCTCTGCCATGCTACCTTATTTTTTAAAAAAAATTATTAATAATTTTAACTGTTTATTTTAGATTCTTCTCTGCTTATGATCTAGCTTTCACTACTTATCAGATACAAGATCCCTTCAATGTTTGCCCTTTGATCCATGCCACATCTTCTGAGCAGGATGAACTCTCCAATACTAAATCTCTCTGTAATGTTTACCGCTGCCACAAGTCCCACAAACCCTTTTGAGAGTTAATATGAGTGCCCCTCCTTTCTTATTTTATACTGGTCTTACTACAAGTGTATTTGTAGTCCGTTGCTTCTCCTTAGGTATGTTGATTGTCTGCCCTCTGGGGCTCTGGCCCCCTCAGTCTATGTTTAGGTTTGTACAAGGCACAGTAAATGCAGTTCCTGACAACTCAGGCTGCTGCCACAGTACAAAGAAATAGCACTTGCAGCAAAAACAATGCTGAAAGGCAAAATTAATCACTTAGAGCTAAGAAATACCAGAATTACTATCCCCTGCATCCTGAATTAGGTTTATCTTATAGTATAGGTACTACCTATATAATCATGTATAATTTTTTGTATTTAGCTTTACTCACTTCTACTTTATTCAGTCAACAGTATGCAGTTCTGCTATAACTGCCTCAGAGCTGTGCTGCAAAAGAATATTCTTTCCTTGCTGCTTTGTTGCAGAGTTGGAAAGCAGGTTTGGAATCAGACAGAAGATTGGTAAACGGTAGTGAGCTGAATATGGAGGTGTAGCTTTGCTAAAAAACAGAGGGAAGTTAGACATGGGGAATCCATCATTCTCTTGACTTTTCAAGCCATTCAAGCAGAAGAAAACACCGTGTTACTGTGCAAATTTACTAGAGCTCCTGGCTTTGAACATGACATGCTGTTGCTGGACTATGACACTTATGGCCAGACATAAGAATTTGGGGGTGTTCCTGAAGTCTCCAGTCTGAGGCATGCTCTGCCTTTATCCCAACATTACGCTGGGGGACACCAGTGTGGGCTCATCCTCTGAACACCTTGGGTTCCCCAGGAAGGAATCTGAGGGTTGGTGCAGACAGGAGCTGTAGGATTATCCTGGCAGGACCCCAGTGCCCACCAAGGGGAAAGCAGTACAGACGCGTGTTAAGCCACCCACCCAAGAACGCACTGAAAGTCAGTAGCAGAACAAAGAACTGCATGAAGGTATTTTAAGCTCCATCTTAAGATCCTAAACACTAAACCATCCAAGAAAAATTACATATGTCAGTCACCGTCTCACAATTAAAGAATGCTTTTAATGAATAGTGTTGTTCCTGGAAATCGCACTAAGTAAGCCGACTCTGTAATTAGAAATTATGGCAGTGCTTCTCCAACCTAGGTAGTGTTCATCTTTGTCAAGAAAACATTGGTATGATTTGTTTCACCTTTTGCCTTTGGGGTCTGTGTTTATGAGCACTGGGGTTATCACATCTTCCATGCAGATTATTTTGCAGTATTCCAAAGCAGGAAATACTCCCTTTCAGTTATGAAATTTATTCCAACCGCACAACGGTAGCGTTGTCAACTGCAAGGTAGACACCCCTCACCTCCCTCCAGAATTTCAACGCCATGAAATAAGTGAAACTGATGAGAAAAGAAGAACGACTTAAGAAAGCATTCCAC
This sequence comes from Numenius arquata, assembly GCF_964106895.1. NCBI lineage: Eukaryota > Metazoa > Chordata > Aves > Charadriiformes > Scolopacidae > Numenius > Numenius arquata. The sequence continues at coordinate 4,898,028 of NC_133579.1, forward strand.
TTTTTTGAGATGTTGGATAAACGTAGTGTGATCAAAATAAGCAACAGCATTATGCTGGTTTTAAGCTGCTGGAAGTAGAGGACAATCAGGTGCATAGACTGCATCGCTGCTGGAGAGGATGCAACAACAAAATAACGCTACATGTAACCTCCCTTTGCTGAAATTGAAGCAGAAGCCATTGTATAAAAAACCCCACAACAGATATTAATACTATTAATAATATTCCTTATTCTAGTGCATTCCTATGTTTGATGACCATTACACATTTTTTATGAAGAACAATTTTGTACCGCTGTGTTGTGGGAATGTGCGATGCCTTTATCTTCTTCTTAGAATATTCTTTCTGATGCTCAAGGATCAAGCATTTAATGAGCCTTTCAATATTATCTATTCACTGTAAGTGGTAGAGTAAAAGCTTCATGGAAAAGAGTCTATTTGATCTAATATATATATTTTTATATGCTATTATGAATTCCATATTATGCCTTTTGATGTAAATTCCCATATGTAGTCCTTATGGAACCCTTTATAATTATTTCATTATGGTGCTAAATCATTCCCAATCAACAGATAGGAATTATGATTTTAAAAATATGATTTAGGCATTTCAGAAGGCATGGAAGAAAAACATGAAAACTAAAGCTATATGCACAATGAACTCAAAAATTTCTGAGAAATGACATTATTAACATTTAATAAAGGGGGGGGGCATGTAGATTTTTGCAGCAGTTGGGAATTTCAGGACCCCTTTTCACTGCTGCAGATCAGCTATGATCAGATGCCTTGCTAGTGCAGAACTGACAGTATCTGGCTTTGTGTTGTTAAGCCTGGAGTAATTCAGACCAGTAGAAGTGATCTGTTCAAACATGATTTGAAAATTACAGTTATAGTGCCTCTGGCTATTGTATTTTTTTCCTTGCATTGAAAAACATATAATTAAAATTATTATTAATAAAATTTATATTTATTTATTTATACACACACAAACGTATTCAAGGTTTATAACTACAAGGGATCAGTTCTGCTCCTAGGTACAGGTCACCTTATAACTGTGGTTTGAAATATGCAATTAAGCACTTGCCTATAAAATATTCATTTCCTTTATCTAAGAAGTGGACTGATTCCTTGACCAATTAATTATATGAAACTTTGCATCCTTGTTATGGGTATCAACTTTGTTATGGGGTGTTTTGTGAAAGTGCTGGACTGAAGAAGAGCTGTTTGTTGGCATTTTGTTCCCTGACACTCCTGTGAGGTGACCAGTGTAAACCTCCCTGCAAGCCATTTGCCAGAAGCTCCTCGGCACACTGTATGTCCTCAATATTTTTTGTGTTTGGTGGAATACCAAACTAGGACACCAAGCTAGGTGGGAGTGTTGATCTGCTTGAGGGTTGGCAGGCTCTACAGAGGGACCTGGACAGGTTGGATCAATGGGCCAAGGCCAATGGGATGAGGTTTAATAAGGCCAAGTGCCAGGTCCTACATTTCAGTCACAACAACCCCAGGCAACGCTACAGGCTTGGGGAAGAGTGGCTGGAAAACTGCCCAGCAGAAAAGGACCTGGGGGTGTTGGTGGACAGCTGGCTTAACATGAGCCAGCAGTGTGCCCAGGTGGCCAAGAAAGCCAACAACTTCCTGGCCTGTATCAGGAACAGCGTGGCCAGCAGGAGTAGGGCAGTGATGGTGCCTCTGTACTCGGCACTGGTGAGGCCTCCCCTCAAGTGCTGTGTTCAGTTCTGGGCCCCTCACTACATAAGGACATGGAGCTGCTGGAGCGTGTCCAGAGGAGAGCCACCAAGCTGGTGAGGGGTCTAGAGAACAAGTCATATGAGGAGAGGCTGAGGGAAGTGGGCGTGTTTAGTTTGGAGAAGGGGAGGCTGAGGGGGGACCTCATTGCCCTCTACAACTCCCTGAAAGAAGGGTGTAGAGAGGTGGGTGTTGGCCTCTTCTCCCAAGGGAATAATGACAGGAGCAGAGGAAATGGTCTGAAGTTGGGGCAGGGGAGGTTTAGATTAGATATCAGGAAGAATTACTTTACTGAGAGAGTGGTCAGGCACTGGCACAGCCTGCCCAGGGAGGTGGTGGAGTCGCCATCCCTGGAGGTATTTAAGGAACGTGTAGACATGGCACTTCAGGGCATGCTCTAGTGCCCGAGATTGTTGGTTTGTGTCTCTTTGTGGGTGGGGTGGTGTGTGGTTGTGGGGGTTTGTTTTGGTTTGGTTTTGGTGTTGGTGTTCTGGGATTTTTTGGGTGTGGTTTTTTTTTTTTGGTTGGTTGGCTTTTTTGGGGGTTTGTTTTTGTTTGTTTGTTTGTTTGTTTGGGTTTTTTTTGTTGGTTGGACTCGATGATCTCAAAGGTCCCATCCAACCAAAAATATTCTGTGATTCTGTGATTCTGTGAATTTCAGGGGGGGTGGCGTTTAATCAGACGATTTCTTCAACCATTCCCATGGAAGTCTTGGAAAATAAAAACTGAAAGAGTTGGACTTTGTTTGTATGTTTTTCATGGAAACACTCGATAACATTAGAAAGCAACTTGGCTCTTGTGCTTTTCACCAACCAAGGAGTTTAAGAAGGAATGTTTGGCTGAGGTATTTTTAGAGACTTCATACCTAAGAAGAAATAACTACTACAATTTCACCCTGGGATGATGGTTGGTCAGCAAGTCTAAGGCTGAGTCTGGAGGCAAGGGGTTCTTACACACAGTGTGTGGAAAGCAATGCTTTTGGGAGCTATGGCAATTTGAACATTCAAGAAGCAGAAAGGTGTCCAAATGGATCTTCCTGAGGAAGATATGCATCTTACAGGATGATGCAGAAGGCAACTTTGTACATATATGTAATTCTTTCTACCAACATTACCTGAATCGTCCCAAACTTACTTTCACCCATATGTTCTTTATGCAATGTGCTGAACAGGCAAATGATTTTACAATATTGTTGCTATTTCAGTCCACAATGACTTTTCTACTATAATTTCAAATAAATGTTGAATAGAGAAGAAGAGAGGATTATTTGGTAGATGAACCTTTGGAGGTATAAATAGAATCCTGCAAAACCGAGCTCTGATCTAAATGACCAAGGCCATCTCCTGTGAGGCTGCTAACTATTCCATACATTCAAAGAATGTCTGACTGATGGCTGCAAAATACTGCACACAGGCCTAGTGCTGGGAATATGAATATGACCATGAGAAATGTTACAGATTTGACAGTCTGCTTAGTATCCTGCACTTGAGTAAATAACTGAACTAATGCTTCATGCTTCCATGCCAGCCAGGTCTGGAAAACATCCAACCTGGAAGTTTCAAACTCGAGGGTTTGTCCGGATTGTTTCTTGTCCCTTGTCGTGGGCTTTGAGAGTCAGTGTTGAAGTTGCCTCAACCTCTGAAACGAGCTGACTCTTCTTTGTTGCCTATGAGGCCAGAATTTCATCTCTAGGAACAACCTGAATAGGATCCTGTCTAGACCTTTAAGCCCATGATATATGCTTCACAGGAGACTCTTTTCACTTGAATTTTCAGCATTTTTTGAGGAAATTGTTTTAGAATCATAGCCATTTTTAGTGCTCAGGTACATAAGAGTCACAGATCGTTCAACAGACACTCACTGAAGCTATGATCATCTTTTCTCTTGAGAACAATTAGGTCCAACCTACCTGTCAAGGTGAGCCAGCATTGCTGATTTGCCATAGAATGGTTAGAGTTGGAAGGGACCTTAAAGATCATCTAGTTCCAACCCCCCTGCCATGGGCAGGGACACCTCCCACTAGACCAGGTTGCTCAAAGCCCCATCTAGCCTGGCCTTGAACACTTCCAGGGATGGGGCATCCACAGCTTCTCTGGGCAACCTGTTCCAGTGCCTCACCACCCTTGCAGGAAAGAATTTCTTCCTAAGATCTAATCTAAATCTCCCCTCTTCCAATTTAAAACCATTATCCCTGGTCCTGTCACTACATCTCCTGACAGAGAATCCCTCTCTGGCTCTCCTGTAGGCTCCCTTCAGCTATTGGAAGGCTGCTATGAGGTCTCCCCGGAGCCTTCTCTTCTTCAGGCTGAACAACCCCAGCTCTCTCAGCCTGTCTTTATAGGGGAGGTGCTCCATCCCTCTGACCATTTTCGTGGCCCTCCGCTGGACCCATTCCAACAGGTCCATGTCCTTCCTGTGTTGAGGACTCCAAAGCTGGACACAGTGCTCCAGGTGGGGTCTCACGAGCGCAGAGCAGAGGGGTAGAATCACCTCCTGCGACCTGCTGGCCACACTTCTCTTGATGCAGCCCAGGATGCGGTTGGCTTTCTGGGCTGCCAGCACACGTTGCCAGCTCTTGTTGAGCTTCTCATCCACCAACACCCCCAAGTCCTTCTCCTCAGGGCTGCTCTCTAGCCATTCTCTGCCCAACCTGTGTTTGTGCCTGGGATTGCCACAGCCCAGGTGCAGGACCCTGCACTTGGCCTGGTTGAACTTCATGTGGTTTGCACCATTTTCCATCATTCTTTCTGATTGCCTGGCGTGTTTGTGCCATGAGGAAGTGCAGCAAACTGAGAGCAGATAATAAGCATTTGGTAAATTTTTGTGTGATCCACTGATCAGCTTCATATCTTGGTCGGTCTCTCCGGTCACTCTGAAGAGAAATTCCATTTAGTTTAGCTGCTTTGTCTGCAAACTCGGCTTTTGAGCAGCCAGTTTAAATGTCCCTGCATCACATTTCTCAGCTCCTGTCATAGTGGAGTTAAATCCAGATGAGATACCTCTGCCCTGAACTGTTGGGTTTTATAAATGAGCGAACTCTTGGGTACTAGCTTTTCTAGTACTCACAGCCCTAGAAAATCACACTAAGAAATCAAAGCTGTTTGTTGATCACGTGTAGTGCACTCCACCTATCTCCAATTCTGTTCCTGAATAGACGTTCTTAAGCTATCTGGAGGAAGTGCCTTTTTTTGATCCAAATCTGCGCAGACCCAGCCCTTCCACTCACAGACTCGTCAGTGGGTGCTGAACATCTCTCTGCCGAAGTCTTAATCAGTGCAGTGTCATTGGAGGAGCTGGAGATCACTTGATAAATTTGATTACTGGCTTGCTCTCATCGGGCCTCTAGGACTGCAGACTTAAGGCCGTAAATTGCTAAATTTGAGAAGTGCGAGCGCATATTCTCTCCCAACTTGACACTTTTCTGCCCGATTTATGTCTGCTATTGTTGTTCATTTGTGGAGACAAAAGACTTACATATGTTACTAGAAGAAAAGTATTTTTGAGGGAAGAAAATTCATTTTCAAGTATAAGGGAAGCTGCCATCCGTCTAATTACCTGTAACACTAATTACAGTGAATAAAAGTGTGTCTTCAGGACCCTGAGGTTGCAGACTGTGACCTAAGTTCCCCAATGTCCAAGCTCATGCTGTTTTTGTCAGAAATGTAAAGTCTTCAGTTCACTCAAGAATACATAACTGAGCAGACTGGTATTGAAATAATTCTAAACAGTTTTTTTCCTGTGAATCAATTAACTGTTGGATGCCCAAAATAAGCAGGCAGCTCTTAACGATGCAATAGATAAATCCATAGCAAATGAGACTGTCCGGACACTGCGTGCAAAGCTGTTGAAGTTATATTCAGCCCCGGGTTCCAATGTGAAAAAACAAATGTCAATGATCTCTTTACACTCTAGTAAGCAGAACACTTGGAGTTCTGGATGATTGATGATACTTCTATTAATCACAAAAGTCTTCCTAGAAATTAGCTGCTTAGTTTAAATAAAGTAGTTAGTTAGTTTTAGCTTGCTACAAAGACAGGAAGTATTTGATATACAGTTGCTTTTGTAGTACAACAGTTAAACAATGCAGACAATTTGCTCTGGAAATTTGGAAATTTTTTTAAAATTCTAATTATCCTTGACAGTAAATACACGTTAGTTTCTTCATACATAGCAATTTATTGAGGTTTTCACTTAAAAAAATTCCCATGCAGTTTTATGGCAAAATTAAGGTAAATACTTATCAATTTTTAAGTGTGTGAACAAGCAATTAGGGATGCAAGGGGTATTGCTTATTCAAGTAACATAACTGAGTTTAATAGCTTAATATGTTGATTTTTCTTCTCCTTTTAAGTGTGTAAAGTGAACACATATAAAAAAAAATGTTTCAATGGTATTCCACTGATATTTCAAATTACTTTAGAGGCCTTGAACTGATTACATCTCTATTTTTTAAGCTAATTTCTTTTGGAACTTTACAAAACCTACAAGAGACAAAAGTTTTAAAATTATATTCCTTGTTATAAAGAACATGGCATTTTTTCTCCTAATTAGTAGCTTTTAAAAATCAAATTAATTAATAAATGTCAGAAATTCTACTGTGTAATTTGATTTTAGCTTTAAAAAAGCTACACTTAAGCTTGAAAATCAAATTAGATAATTTTACTAGTTACCATAATAATGTTATCTATGACCTTCACAGAGGGTTATGCATTTTTCTTAGATGTGTTCTTGAAAAACTGACTGAGAACTTATGAATAAGATCAAGATAGAAAAATATCACTCTGAATTAAAGTGATAACTAGCAGTTGTTCAGCTTTTATATTAATAAGCTGGCTACAGGGCCATATATGTCTGTCTGTATATGTATGTATAAGTTTATAGATATATTTATGATGTATATGTATATGCATGTGCATGTACACACACATAAGTATATATACATACACACACTTCTGAAATTACATGTTTGTTGGTGTCAATTTTTTCTTTTATTCTGAATTTGTACAGTGGGTACCAGTGTATATTAGCAGATGTGGGTGCTACTGAAAGAATGCTGAGATTTGATTGGACTAAAAATAGGATGTCCTTCTATTGCTTTGCAGCTTTTCCCATCCTACTTTCACAAACATTAGCATCAGAAATTAATTCACTAATTGTATATTAATCTGTGTAGAGGACTAAATAAATAAGACTCTTCGGTAGTTAACAGGAAAATGTCTGGGAATGTGTAATTTTACATAGTTTTCACCTAAATGCAAATATAACATTATGAAAACTTGTCATGGATTTGAGACATTCCCTGGAGAACTTTAGATTCATAAGCCAATGAATGGGCTACACTCATTAATATATGTGCAATTCTTAGGCGACAGTTTAAATATTAATAAGTTTAAACAAAACAAGTTGCAATCGATGTTGAAAACATTCCTCATTTTAGCTGTTTCTCAATGTTTAGTGTATGAACACAACTGAATGGAAGTTGTGCTTGCCAAATAGAAGGGAGGTTTCCAGCATTTTGCAGCACGCCTTGGGAGTATTTATGGCTCTATGGAGCCACAACATGCCTTTCTTATCACTTACCCACAGGCTGTGTGAAACCCTACCTGGTTCCTTTTGGTATTTAACCCGCTGGTGACTGTTTGAGAGCAAGTGGAACACAGAAACTGAAAATGTTTGGGTTTTTGCAACACAATTCCTGGGATTCCTCAAACAAGCGGTGGTACACCAGAAAAAAAAGAAAAAAAAAAAAAAAAAGATCATTCTAGTCTTTGAGAGGTAAAACAGGTAGGTGAGGTTGGAGAAGAGGTGACAAGGTGACACAACTCTAGGCTAGAGCAAAGGCAGAATAATATATGGAGAAAAAACCCAAAGGCTGAAGGGTGACTCCATTCTAATCCCTCCTGGTCTGGATTACAACTAGAACATAACACTCTGCGCCAAAATCAACAGGCTCTGAATCTGAAATCTACCCACAAGGGACAATCATTTGGGGATATTCTGGTCATTTTATAAGAGGTGATCAGGCAGGAAATATGACGAACAGTTGCAAGGAGGGAAGCTAACTAACCAACATAGTGCTACCAGCTGCAGTTGGCCATTCCAGAAGAAGCAAGACAAAGCAGAAGAGACAATAAGGATGATGGGACAGGTTTTTTTATCTCTTTGAAAAATTAGACATTATATCATGGTTGAAGAAGTGCCATAGGACCTGTTAGGTTAATACGGTTTCCACGGTAAACAAATAGACAAACAAGCCCTTCCAAATTCAGCTTTATGAACATTGTCTTGATAGCAATTTTCAAATAGCATGAAGTTTGTTTTGTTTCTGAAGCAGAAATTAGGGCCATCATTAAGTTTTGTGCCGCATGAATCTTTTGCCAACCACCCTGAAAATATCACAAAGATACAAAAAAATGCTGTTGCAGAGATTACCCCATTTAGAGTAGTCATATCATACGGAAACAGTTCATTGACTACCTACTATAATATAAATGAGCCCTTATAACTTCTAATACTTTGGCTGTTTGCTGACAGGAGGAAGCAACATAATTTTATCTTTTATCCTTCCATATACAATCTGAAAGAGCAGTTACCTTGTTCTGTCAACCATGAGCAAAAGAGTCTGGTGCCCCCCCTCCCCATCCTTGCTGGACTATAAAACACGCACTGAAAAATCCTACCTCTTGCTATAAAAATTCAGTAACAGACAATATAGGGAAAAGGAGAAAATTTAGAACAGATTCCTTGAAGTTTAGTTGAAGAAAACCCAATATGCCATTAGACTCGCCACAGTATCCTGAGTGGAGGTAGTTTGCCATGTGTTTCACCTCCATGGAGTTCATTATAGATTTGGAGATTACATCTGTTGCCTTGGAACAGAACGAGTATTTATTTATCCAGAATGAAGTGCATTTTAGCTCTCTAAAATTTATTTGTATAGTCCTCAAAAGCAATCTGGGCCCCTCAGTCAACCTGAAGAGATGTAGGTCCTTCCAGAGAGCAATTTATTCCATCCTAAGAAAGATCTCTAAAACAAGCAGGATATCATGGTGTACTGAAGAAGTTTAAATGTTGAACACCCCTTAATGTTTAAGGGGTCTTGTAGAGTCATCCCTGATATTTAACAGCTTAATCCTTCTTGACAGCAGTAGAAAAAAAGAAAATACAAAAAAGGAAATATACATTAATTACCAGGACCAATACTTATAGAGTTGTTATGAAATGCTTATAGTTTTGGTGCTAGAGTAATTGATGGGGTCAGTCTTTCTTCAGTGGTGCCCAGTGACAGGACAAGAAGTAACGGGCACAAACTTGAACATAAGAAGTTCCATCTAAACATGAGGAGGAACTTTGCTGTGAGGGTGGCAGAGCCCTGGAAGGGGCTGCCCGAAGAGGTGGTGGAGTCTCCGTCTCTGGAGACATTCAAACCCACCTGGACACGTTCCTGTGCAACCTGCTCTGGGTGGACCTGCTGAACTAGATTATCTCCAGAGGTCCCTTCCAACCCCTACAATTCTGTGATTCTGTGATTCTGTGATTCTGTAATTGTGTGTAAACAACATAGTATGTTTTGTTCCACAATACACATTTCATTTTACTTGAAATAGAGATTTGAAGCACAGAATGTCTGTTTTCATCAGGTTATTTCATTTACTACTGTAGTGTTTTTAATCTTGGTGAGTTATGCCCCATTCCAATTAACAAACTGACCCTGTGTCTTCCTAGGTACTTTGGCATGATGCTCAGCCGCCCTATACCTACTTCTCTATTCTACTCTAATAATCAGGTAGCTGGCTGACAGCACAAGCGGCCAGCCAGAAAGCTGTTATCCAAATCTACCTCCAGTTCTGTAATAACAAAGCCTGTGTCTCCATTAACATGCTTTCCTTGTTGACTTTGTTTCTGGTTTTTATATTATCTCAAGAGGAAGGTTTTTGTGGTATGGTAGGTGACTAACCCAAAATGCTTATTTAAAACGTTCACTGCTGTAGTGTGAATCCCTGTGGTTTTGATTTGGAACCCCCTGGAGGTACTTCTTCCCTGTAACAGTCCCAGGTGTCACACACTCAGGGCTCTGTACCTCAGCCTTCAGAAAAAAACAAAAATTTTAAAAAATGTCAATCTGACGTAACCTCAATTGTTTGTTCTCATTTGCTCTTAAAGAAAGGTCACGGGAAAAGAAAATTTGCCACAAGCTACCTAAATGGAGAGCCCACGCACACTTGGAAAGTTGGGAACACACTGAGAGCCATTTCAAACAGCATGACTGCACTGGAGTTCTGAGATTTTTGTACAGAGTGCAAGAGACGCATAATCACTGTTTCTGTGACTTTTTTTGAAAAAAAATGTAAATTTCTGTGAATGCACGTGGACCAGCAGCTGTGTGTGAAGCAAACATTCCCTGAACATCATTATGGCTAATTGACTTGATATTTTCTCTCTGGAATTTCCAAGCCCCATCAGAAGCTTATTAGAGGCACTTAGCATAGGTTTGTGTAAACTATATTCATGGATTCTCTGTCTGTAATGACAGAAATGTCCTCATGGCTTTTGGGACTGCCTCATATGCTCTTTTTTTTTTTTTTTTTTTTTTTTTTGCATTTTGCATTTTGCATTTTGCAAATTACAATTTAATATATTTACTTAGGACACCTTCTTAAATATTGCATATGGAATATTATTAAAAAACATTTTTCAAGTCATCTGAAAGGGCTTTCTTTTCAAGTAGCCTTCAAAAAGTTAAAAGCACAGTCCTTAATACTATTCATCCTCGATTATTTTTTACCAAAAATATTGTACAAAATTTACTTAAAAAAGTTTCTTAACAGAGTGTATGGCACTGAAAGAAAAAATGATTTATAATGTAGATGAAAGAAGAGCACATGTTCTTAACATTCCTCTTAACATAAAAAGATAACATGTTTTTTGTTTGGGTGTTTTTTTTCTGATGTTATGTCCAATGGAATAGTTGGCTAATGAAGATTTCCTTGGGTATGAGACCCAGTTCCACAAACTCGCATTTCACAGGAATCTCAGATGTCCTAGTGGGTGTTGACATCAACCTTGACCTCTGGGCACGCGTATTCTCAGGGGCAGTTACAACACTTACAGGAAAGAGGTTGGGCACAAAGTGGCAGGGTTTGTTCACACAACAGACAAACGCACCACTGACTGCACACAGGAGACACTCCAGCTCCTCCTCCACAGACAAAATCGCTTCGGAGCCAGAGCCAGAGAAGTTCCAGACAGTAAGCAGTATGTAAAATCGGTGAATTGCATGACTTTCTCAATTCCACCAGTTAGGCAGCCGATAAAAGAAAAACTGTTATTACTGCACTTAATTTGTAGCTGACTTCTGTTTCCAGAAGTTCTGCTGTGGGAAAGAAACTCAGGAAAACTGAAAGGTTACTTAACAGCCATAGAAGAAACAGGTTATCTAGCTGTCACAAAAGGGGACTTGCTAGAAGCATATTTCAATTCCTTCCTATACAGTATTTTATTGTATGGCAGTTTTCCTTTCTATACTTGATTCCTTTCCATAGTTTTTTCTATCATATCTTTAATGCATTTTTTTTCTGTTCATTTTTGCAACTAGACATCACAATTCAGCGAGTGAGCTGCTGAAAATATTTCATATCCATCCAAGCACAGATCAAATTGACCATCTCAAGGAGAATAGCCTGATATAACTTAGTCCTGCCTCAGCTTTGAACTCAGCTGGGGAAAAGCAAACAAAGTTTTATAACCCATCCTGCTCACTCGAAGCAACAATGCCTGGCTGAAAACAAGGGCATTTTTATTAAAAGTTCTAAAAATTAAAGCTTGATTTTCTGGACATTCTGTGTTAAAATTTTGGTAAGTATAATCATAAAACTTCACTGTTTATAGTTAAGAGTATGACCCTTTCCCACATTTTTCGTTACAGCACCACACTACCTTGCTATATGATCCAGTGTTCTGTACATACATATAAAGTGGTGTCTGTGTTCATTATGATAGGTTTGGAAGCTTTTTCAAAAGAAGGAATGGTTGGTTATGCAAACTTTCACATTTTTCTGTATCTCATCTGATTATTTCCCATAAGTACATTCTGTCTCTTGTTGAAGACCACACATGAAAAATGTCATACTCAATACTTTTGTTTCTCAAAACAGATAGAGAAGGGTTTGGCTTTTCAAAATCAAATGTGAAAGCGGATTATAGCTATAACCATGGAATTGCTACCGCAGCATCATAAAACAGTATAAAAGACTGTCAAACTTTCAGCACTTGAAAAGAAAGCCTTTTTTAAAAAATATTTCCATATGTTAATCAGATGTTCACACTACTTTACACATTTTGATGTTAAATCCACCCAGAGACAGATATTATTATACTCAACCACCATCAAGTGGCATCAACTTTCTGGAAAAAACTGAAAGGATACAAATGTGCCTTCATTGTGTATGTGCTAAATGGAGCTTTGCTTTGTTAAACTGACTTGGAACAGTTACAGTGCTAAGTGAGAGCCACACAAAGAAAGATGGATATGAGCAAAAAATAGCTAGAACAGAACTAAACCTAGTTCAGGGACCTCCAGAGTATTTTTCCAAATCTTGCAGGATGTCATCCACTGGAAATTTTCTCAGGCAAATAGCTAAGGAAGAGCAATTCACTGATTAAAAGCTTGACAAAGAGGGATAAGGGCAAGGGGAAAGTAACTGACATCCAAATAAAATAAAACCCAGTAAAATAATCCCTTTTGTCCTATGACATGTCAAAGTTTGTATTATTTCATATATCTGTAAGTCCACCTCTATATGCATTTAAGAAATTTCTTCCGGTAGTGAAAATGAGCCACCATGCACATAAGCGAAAATCATTGTGATTCCGGTGTAGCACAGATTAGTTAAGATAATTTGGCTAATTCATTCAATAGGCTCTTTTTCTTGAACATCACAAACTGAATTATTCCACTTTTTTTTTCTGATAATCCTGACACTGCCTCTGGAGATGGATTTTTTTTTGAGTGAATATTTTCATACTATAATCCTGTGTTGAAGCTGCACATCAGTTTATGTGTATTTTTTTCATACCTCCTGTCTTGTTAGGCCTTTAATTTAAAATTTGTTTTTCAGAAAGTACATTATCAAGGCCTACAATAGAAATTTTTTACACTTCCAAGCACAATAAAAGAGCAGAATTTTCTTCAGACCAGTAGAATAAGATATTCATAGGCATGGGCAAAACAAGAAACACTTGTGTCCTTTCCTCATCATCCTCTCCTGACCAATTTTGAACAATTAGGATTTTTTTGAGGATTAGGATCCTCTCAGTGTCCTTTTTCTGGGCTTAGTTTCTCCACAACGTGGAGCCTCTCTCATCTTGGCTTTTTCTCCAGTTTTGTTTTGCTCTGAAGTTGGTGGAGTCCCTTTGATTTATAATTTATAATTATAAGTGCCTTTCTTCTTCCTTCTGACTCCAAAGTCCTTTCATGTGTGACTAACTTGGTCAATATGTTTTTAAAGTGCTTGACTTACTTTCCCACTGAGAAGAATGCAACTGGGACAAATCCTACCCTCCTGAAGACAACTTACAGAAAAATGAGTTTCTTGAGGTACTCCTCTGCTTGACATGGGCCCACTGTACACATACCTACTAATATCTCTTAGTGATAAACACACAGACATGGAGCACACTCTTCACCTATTGTCATGACACAAGGAGTTTGGGGAGAAAGCACAGCAACCGCAGTAGTAGTCAATAAAGATACCTTAGTCTCAACTGCTGTTCAAAAGCTGTATGCCCATGGATTCCCCAGGCTGAAGCATCACGTGAAGCCACAAGTATGAACCCACCGCTGCAGTCTTTGTCTATTGTTTGAATGAAGAAAAGAATAACATTGTTCCATGCTCTCCCAGGTTCAGGATTACATACTTAAAGTAGTGCTCCATGTAGTAGTTTCTCCATCTTTTCCTCACAGTTGTCAAATAGGACTCACAGAATAGAGGAGAACCTGGTGAAGGAGAGTTCAGAGCAGAGCACTGCTTCCTAAGGAAGTGGGTGTCATGGAAGAACTGAAAACTGAACTTACTTAAGGGCTGAAGTTAGTCTGACTAAGAATAAAATCCATTGATATCAAAATGATGGTGGAAGGTCTTTTTCGATTACCACTGGGAACTAAGCGCCTAATTTTGGGAAAGTGACGTGTGCTCTCTCTTGGACCTGAAAAGTTTTGGAGGTGTTGTAGGCATGTTCATGGGGCAGATTTAGCTTAATTGCCTTGCTGGGAATTTCTCCTCTCTAAAGTCTGGCTGGACTACCAGTGTGCTCCAGCTCTACCCAGCTGTCAGAACAGCTCTTTGTGGCTATGGGGTAATATCAGTGTGGAATTCACTGTGAAATGGAAAAGACTGATAACTGAGCCTTTTAGAATCATAGAATGGTTAGAGTTGGAAGGGACCTTAATGATCATCGAGTTCCAACCCCCCTGCCATGGGCAGCTTGTCTAGTCCAAAGCCAGAGGTGGTGATTAAAAACGTTGCTATGAACAGCAAGAATACCACACCCCAATCTATCTATTTGCACTTTGAACCAGAGCATTACAGAGCAAATGCATGACTTATGTTGTAGCTTCATGTTGTCTCTAGGAAACCTTTCATAAAGATAATGGATACAGCCGTCACCTTTTGAGGCAAAGTCATCTTCTGCATTTAGCAGGAAGACCGTGGCTCTTGCATTCAGCTGGGGTTCAGATTTTTACAACAATTCAAGCATCTTATTCCTGTATCAGTTTGGCTGGACAGTAACACAAGCAAAAATTAAGAAGCGGCTTCTGGAGCTAATGTCCCGATATGTACTGTAATACAGTTAAAAATACAAAGAAACATGGGCAGCAAACCCCAGTACATCAGGGACAAACCAGGAGAGCAGCTGTGTGCTAATGCATAAGTTACTGCTTTTCCCTTATGAAGTATGAACTACAAATTCATGTTCTGAATGCAGACACATTTATCATAAGCAATAGCACCGACACCAAATTCATTTTTCTCTAGCAAGTTATCAACTCTAGCAAGGAAAATTCACTTGCAGAAAATGTCTTTTATTATGAAGCAAAGTTTACACGGAGGGAGAATACCCTTTTTTCCTTTTCTTTTAATTTTATTTTTAATTTCAGCTGATTTAACATGCAATATTCCTTACAAGAATTTGCCTGACAACGAAAGAGTGGATCAAGCAACCTGATTTCCTCAGATCTTCACAGCTGTAGTGACTTTACTAATACAGCATGATTTCTAATTGTGATGGTGCTTTTAACACAGAGGACAAATTTCAGTCCACTGGACTTCATATGGTTAGGGATACTACTGGGAATGGGGAAAAAAAGAAAGATTTACCTCATCCCCATCCCCATCCCCAGCACACACAATTATATCAGTTTCTAAATCTAAATATCTTTGTAAGTCTCAAGTCTGGCTTTAGGGCTTGTTGCTGTAGGGATTCTTTTTTCTTAGCAGAATTTCTGATCCTTATCAGCATTCAACATTTTCGAGTAAAAGGCATCTCTCTTGAATGGCCCATGCAGCTTCACAGCTGCTTGTCAACCTGACAATAAGTAGAAATATGGAATGTTCTCTCTTTTCTCTCCTTTATGCTCAAAATGCTGAATGGAGGAATAAAGCTTATTGCCAGTAAAAATGCAGTGGAACATACACATCAACTTGTCCCACAAATCAGTTAAAGCCATGTATTCTTTTTTCTTGGTGAAACCCCAAAGGTCTTAATTTAAAACCAAATAATTTAGTCTTCATTTATGAATTATCAACAATTTTTTTAAAAAAAACTCAGTTCAGAATTTAATATTATTCACTTAAGGTGGATCTGAGAGAATGAAGAAGCAGAGGGACAATGGGTAGGGGAAATGCCATTCCCTGGACTGAGCCAGGGTGGCAAATGGAGTAAGGTAAGAACTGCAGTAGAGGAAATGGTGGCTAAATGATACCAATGTACAATTTAACTTGAAAACCCTCATTCTAATGCCTTTTATTATTGTGTTCTGTTTTACAAATAAAACAGGGTTGTGCAGTTAGAGGCTTCCTATCTGATCAGATGCATCTACCGACAAAATAACCATAAACCGAGCAAATTGACAGCTGCTATTGTGGTTGCTGGAACTTGTGAGCTATTTCCTCTTGTGAGGTAATGTATTTTCACAGCACAGAAAGTGAAATTACCCCCACACAAAAAACAACAAACTTTAAGTTGGCTATTAAAATAAATGATCATGGTTCCGAGGAAAGGTGACAGCCAAATTCTGCTTTAAATACTTATTTGTGTTTTGTTCATCCACAATATCACTATGGATTTATCTCTAAGAATTAGGAATAATTATTTTGCATAATTGTTTAAATCCATCCTTAAGAATAGCGGATTGTTCCATAGTGACTAAATTCAAGGAGATCACCCTGCTAATGTAAATCTAATTCCATGCAATGAATCCTACCATGTACTTAAAATGTATCACTGACCTCTTCTAAAACTTCTTCTTTGCATCTGCACAGTCTCAGTCTTCTCCTAATTTTCCTTCCCTTCTTTTTTTGTTTTCTGTATTATTTTTTTTTTTAGGCTTTAGTTTTTTCTCATTTGGGATTCTGTCCCTCCGTCAGCATACAAAATCTAAGGACACTTGATATTCTTCCCTAAAGCCAGCAACAGATGAAAGCAGCTGCAGATAAAATGACTTGCTGAAACATCAGCTGTAACCAGCGGTTCCAGCTTGTTGGAACACCACCATCTATATGCTTGAGAGACTTTCTGGAACAATACAGCACTGTAGATGACTGCTAGGGGAGTCATAACATAAGACATGCAGATGTTCCTGCTTACTCCACCCAGTCCCAGTTTATTTAATACACTGAATTATCTTAGCTTCTTAAGGAAGCAAGAAACAGTAATAAGGATTAAAATACCATGGACCACAAGTTCATGACACGAACTTCTCTCTTGGGCCGAAAATCCTGATGCCAGAAGAGCAGAAGAACCACCAAGGTTCTCCGATGCAGCGTTTAAAAGAAAGAATACACTTGGGACTTTCTGTCCCTCAGAAAAGTGTTTATGACAAAAGAGAGTTAAAAAACAAGAACCACAGTGAATCAGTAGTAAGAAACTGTTTACTGAAGTTATAGGAGGTCTTGAAGGCCTATGGAAAGTTTTACTGATTACAGAAACCCTATTTTTTAATGTCTCCTAGCACAGTTGAACTGGAATATACTGATGGAGTAAAACATGTAAGGTGGATGTATAGGGATGCTAGATTTTAAATATTAAAATAGGAATGCGGGAGCCCCCTCTCCCTCTCTCCTGCTGTGGCACTGCAAATGCTTATGTTCTTAGAGCTGCAGCCTGGGAAGAACAGATAGGAGCCAAACAAGAAAAATATGGAAAAAATTATCTCCTGTGTGCTTTTTACACAGGATATAGAGTTTGAAGGCACAATATAGAAAATCTTATATTATAAGGGAGGTCTGGAAAGCCTCGGTCTTTGTGAAGTTTGCCTTTGTGCAGTTCCTCAAATTATATGATGAAGAAAGCTCTAGACCAGCAGTTCCCTGCTTCAACAAAAGTGGGTGGAATGTAAAGCTGTTGAGCTTTATCAGGCTTCTCGACCTGACACTGCACATTGGTGACTAGGAGGGAAGAAAATGGCTTATTGCAACATCACATCAGCAAGATGCCCAAAATCTTTCCCTCTTGCATTGCTAAACCTCTTGGGAAGAGTTATGCTGGTAGAACGTCAGGAGCACACAAGCAAAACGCAAAGGAGGTGAGACATCCAAAAGAGTCCTCAGTCCTCAAGACTGACCCACTGACCTCCAGGTGTTAAAATACATCCATTTCCCTTCCCAACATTCCCTGCTTCAGGTGGCAATTAGTACTGGGAGCTAGATGCAAAAAAAAAATAAATCACAAGCATCAGAACTATCAGGAATTGAGTACCAAAATCCAAAACTGCTTTTTGAACCTATTAAATCAAGTGCTACCTCATCTACCTTAGCTTCACAAACACCATGCTGTGACCCTGAAGTATCTGAGAAGCTGAGTGGCAGGCAGCACTGTGGCATCCTAAAAGGACTCGATGGCCAGAGCGTGTTCTCCCCAGCGCCTCTGCCACTGTCACCTGAAAGCTGTCTTGGAAGCACTCTCAGGACCTCTGTATATGTGCTGCCTTGCTAAAACCATCCACAGGGATTTCTCCTCCCCCTCCCTTTTTCACACAATAGATGAGTGGCAATTAGGAAGCTGAAGTGCAATATCCTCCTCTCACGCGGTCAAGAAAAACACACATCTCGCAGGAAAGGCTTTGACCACAAGACTGTAAACATTCAAGCCTATAAACAGTGCACCAGAGTGGCGTGGGAGGGGAGACGTCCCTACTTGGGAGATAAGCCATTGTGCAGGTGTCAGTTTTACATTCATCGTGCTAGAGAGAGAAAGGGTGGCAGGGAGCAGGACTGAGCGTCCAGCATCAGAGGGAGGGTGGCAGGGAGCAGGACTGGGTGCCCAGCATCAGAAAGAGGGTGATGGGGAGCAGGACTGAGCGTTCAGCATCAGAGGGAGGGTGGCAGGGAGCAGGACTTGGTGCCCAGCATCAGAGGGAGGGTGATGGGGAGCAGGACTGAGCGTTCAGCATCAGAGGGAGGGTGATGGGGAGCAGGACTGAGCATTCAGCATCAGAAGGAGGGTAGCAGGGAGCAGGACTGGGTGCCCACCATCAGAGGGAGGGTGGCAGGGAGCAGGACTGGGTGCCGAGCATCATCAGCATCTGCTGTCATTTAGGAACTTACCTGGGGGTCAGTGGAGAGAACTGTGAACACCAGGTTAGAGCTTTATATGACAAAAAGAGACATTCCAGACATCTTTCAGTAGAGCTTGATCCTTTTGGAAAGCTGTTATGAATATTTAAATTCAGGACAAGGATTCAGCAGCAGATATTAAGTGCCTACAGGTACTTCTTTACAACATGGAGCCACATAAAAGGGCAAGCTCCCACACAAATATGGCTAGCCGTAGACAGCTACATTATACACTTCTAGCACGCTGGGTTCCTCTTCTTTGTGCCTACCTCCTACATTAAATCTAGCCTGATGTTTACTGTGCACATGAGGTCAAGTATCTGTAAGCAGACCTCTTATAAACTGCTGAACACACTGGAGCTGACAAATTAGCTGTCTGACCCGCCATCCTCCATATTGCAACATCACTGAAATTCACCCCCATACTTTTCAACTGTCCTGTAATTAGGACATTATCTGCTATGAAGAACGTGGGAATGTTAGCAATCAAGACGTCTGCCACTGCGAAACTAAAAATATTAAATTGTCTGTGTTCTTCTGCAGAAAGTAAGCCTGCTGGGGCCTGCTCCCACCAAACAACGGGTGTCATGCCATTGACTTCAAAGTGAGATCTGGGGTCAGAGACGTTCAGTGTAGCAACTGGATCAATTGTTTAACTTCCCGAAAGACCACAGAAGACCAAAGTGTCTGATAGACAGACTTGGTTAGAATAGACTAGTCTTAATCAAAATGTTTACATTGACAGGGTCATTGATGGGCCCACAGAATCACCTGTGCAACCACGCTAAATTTGGAGAAGGAAAAGACACAAAAATGAAAATAGCAATAAAATGTATCCTGTTATGATTAACTTTCTAGATAAATCAAGACAAAACTAAAAAAAAAACCATCAACAAACCCAAAATCAAATGCCTGAACTAGCAGTTCAGTTATATACAGTAGCCAAATGAAATAAAATACATCAACAACAAGCTTCCAGGATGGTTTGCAATAATTAGAACAAATGCTAAATCTATTTTGGATTGCTGACAAACACACATCCTTACACAACACAGACAGTAAGTGAATAGTTCAGAAGGGTACGGTGTAGGGGAAGATTGACCCCGGCACAAGAGCACGGATGTAAATGTATAGAGTAACTGCTGACAGTCTTTATAGCACCAGTGCCAGCACACTTGCCTGACGGGTGTTCCCTCATGACCTATGGTTACCAGATGTGCAACAGTTGTCTCATGATAACCTTCCATCTCCACCTTTCGAACGGTTAATAATGATAAGTTTATTTTGAAAAGTTAGCTGACAGTATAGGAAACAAACAGGTTTCTCTTTCAGGATGAGCCAACCACGTGCAGGTGTCTCTGTCAACCGCCTTCTCCCTTTCACAAGAAATACACCTTATTCATTCCTAGCACAGGAATATTTTCATGCTTTATGGTCTTTAAATAGAAATTATTTTTTCTATTACTTGTTTACTTTCCTGTTATTTTTCCTCCAATGGTACTCTTCCCTCTCTAACCCTTTCAGTCACTACCCTAAACCACTTCCAGCCCGGCCCAGGGCCAAATGTTGGAGTAAAATAACTTAGGTAAAGTCCCTTTTGTCACACAGGGACCAATGCCCATTAAGTCTCTTTCTAGGAAGTATGAAAATACCTCTCAGGTACTGACTTAATGTTCAGTGCAGCCAACTGCTGGACAGGCCTGAATCTACCAAAATCTGAAACTCTTGAGTTTCTTTTTTTGCCTTAACTCCTTCAGAGTTCAGCACAAAGGTGGCCTCAGTCACCAATAGGAACCAGATGACCTTCCCCTTTCACTGGTCTCTTACTCGGTTACTCTTCTTCAGTAAGGTCTGCATAAAAATGGCTAGAAAGACTTTTCATAAAAGCCATCCAATATGTAATGCCTACTCCATAGATTTAGGCTCTCGTGGCTTTGCAGGCTCTCTCTGATCTAACAAAATTCACATCATTTTGCAAGACTTATTCAAGGCCTCAGCTTGAAGAAACTTCTCTTGGTAGGTGGATTATTTTTTTTTCTTGTGGTTTGGAATGAAAGACATTCAGCTCCATCTGGCTATGGTCATTCTTTTCATCTTCTCATCTGGACAGTTTTTACGGTCCAGGACGATGTGGTAGTTACTTTTTACATTTTAGTACTATGAATGCACCAAGCGCCTGAGGATCTCTCTCTTGCAACTTTTTTCCCCTTGCCATGAACATCTGTACCTGCACACTGAGTAATGACACTGTGTTTCCACAGCCAGAATGCAAACACATTCCAAAAAACATAACTGAAAACACTGGAAAAAAAAAGCTTTTTCTGAGCAAAGCTATAATTTATGTAAATGAAATTTAAGAAGTC
This sequence comes from Numenius arquata, assembly GCF_964106895.1. Classification (NCBI taxonomy): domain Eukaryota; kingdom Metazoa; phylum Chordata; class Aves; order Charadriiformes; family Scolopacidae; genus Numenius; species Numenius arquata. The sequence continues at coordinate 4,918,969 of NC_133579.1, forward strand.
ATTTTCCCTTTCCCTACTGATTATTGTTTTTCTCTTGAAGCCTTCTAGCTCTGGGGCTTACATTCTGGTGTCAACATTCTGGGCTCTGAAAACAGCTGAATAGTTTCAGAGCTCTAGTCAGGAAAAAAACCAAACCCAAATGTCAACCCCATGCTTATTAAAACAATAAAATCAATGATAATGCAGAAATAAAGTGTTTACAGATTGTTCACTGTATTATATTACTAGTCTTAAAAATAAGCCTTTAATGAAGAAATGCCACATTAATAGGGCATCAGGAACCACTGAGGGATCAAAATGGTGCAAGCGCTCCTGACGTGGTCAAATCTTCCTTTAGAAAAGCAGCCAGATTTCCCCAGTAGCTTAAATCTTGCAACCCTTCCCTTCACAACCCATCACAGCTTCCCTAATAAGTACATACAACCCGCCACAGAGCCACAGCAGTGGAGAGGCTGTGGAAGCCGAAGGAAGAATTCAGTCTGGTGGGTGGGTTAAGTAGATGTCATGAAAACCTCACACAAAGGCTGTGGGTTTAGATGCCATAAACAATTTCTTCTGTAAGCAACAAATTAGTGAATACACAAAAGGAGAAGTAATTCTTGAGTTCATCCTGAGATATATGTGACTTGGTCTAACATATTTATTGAATTACACTAGAAACTTTATTAATGGACATTTGTTTGGAATAGCTAAAAGGTATGGAGACATATGATCTACACATATAAATACTTAAAGGGTAGGTGTCAGGAGGATGGGGCCAGTCTTTTTTCAGTGGTGCCCAGTGACACGACAAGAGGAAATGGGCACAAACTTGAACATAAGAAGTTCCATCTAAACATGAGGAGGAACTTCTTTCCTGTGAAGGTGGCAGAGCCCTGGAAGAGGGCTGCCCAGAGAGGTGGTGGAGTCTCCTTCTCTGGAGACATTCCAAACCCACCTGGACAAATTCCTGTGGGACCTACTCCAGGGGGACCTGCTCTGGCAGGGGGTTGGACTTGATGATCTCCAGAGGTCCCTTCCAACCCCATATCATTCTGTGATTGATTCTGTGATATGACAACAGAGACTTTGAATAAACATTCTATCAAGCCAAATAACCTTGAGAGGAACAATATAACAACATCAAGGTTAAATATCAGAATAAAGGAGGCTAATACAACAGTCATCCCACAGAAATGGAAGCCATGTCCAACTGGAATAAAAAGAAATCGGCCTAGCTCTGGCACGTTAGGTCTAAAACCATAACAATGAAAGAAGTATTTAAAATAAGAATCGCATGGGCATTAGAAACAAAACTTTGTATCTTCATTCTCCTTTGATCTACATGTTGGCTGGCGAGTTTTCATTGTCTAATAGTTTTTAAGGTGCCTTGAAAACATACAAAAGCATAATATGAAACAAATATATAACTCACATTGTTGTTTGCTCTGTAATGAATTTTTCATGTGATACAAAAAAAATTCAGCTTAGTTCGAAACTACCCTGACCAAAAGTACTGCAGGAGGTGTTAACAATATTAGACATTAAATGACAGATGGAAACCAGGCTCAAGACCTGCAAAGAAATACTCATAAGCAAACCCAGATTTAATCATATCTACAATATTATGGGTTCTAAGTTTGCTGTGGTCATTTGACAGGTCTTCATCTACCCACAGCTATTGGATTATTGCATATAATAATTTGAAAATACCAACTCTGTAGTGAGGTCCAGTCAGAAAGGCAAATGGACTAGGACAAAAGTACTACTGAAGGACTAAGGAACACAACCGTAAACACCTATATGCACTTCATTAATCTTCAGTTCACACTCTCCTGAAAAGCATGTGCAGGTCTGGCTGCCCTGTATCAAAAAGGACACAGTAAAATGTAGAATTGCAACAAAAATGATGAAAGGTAACGAATGGTTTCTGTATGAGGAAGGACTTTTCTCTTTGGAAAAGAGAAAACTAACAGGAGATATGGCACAGTATCATAGGAAAATTCAGTTTGGAAGAGACCTCAGGAGGTCTCTAGTCCAACCACTTATTCAAATAGCGTTACCTCTGGGGTTTATCCAGTTACATCTTGAAAAACCTCCAAAGATGGAAGCTGCACAGGCTGTCTGGGTGGACTCTGACACTGCTCCACTGTCCTCATGGTATAAAACCTTTTCCTTACATCCCATCCAACAATTACTTGTTTCAACATATGGCCATTGTCTATTGCCCTCCCGTTGTGAAGAGCCTGGCTCTGTCTTCTTGATGACCTCCTCTTAGGTATGGGAAGGTTGCTATTTAGATCTACCTGAAACCTTCCTTCAGTCTTGGGTCAGTAAAATAGTGACATACACAGAACCATAGAATCATGGAATCATAGAATGCTTTGGGTTGGAAGGGACCTTAAAGATCATCTCATTCTAACCCCCCTGCCATGGACAGGGACACCTCCCACTAGACAAGGTTACTCAAAGCCCCATCCAGCCACAACTTCTCTGGGCAATCTGTTCCAGTGCCTCACCACCCTCACAGGAAAGAATTTCTTCCTAAAATCTAATCTAAATCTCCCCTCTTTCAGTTTAAAACCATTCACCATCATCCTATCACTCCACTCCCTGATCAAGAGTCCCTCCCCATCTCTCCTGTAGCCTCTTTAGGTACTGGAAGGGGCTCTAAGGTCTCCCTCGAGCCTTCTCATCGTCAGCCTGAACAACCCCAACTCTCTCAGACTGTCTTCACACGAGAGGTGGCATGGAAAAAACATAATAATCACTCAGTGTTTCTCATAACAAAAAAGGCAGAAAACAAAATTTTTAAACAAAAATCTCATAAAAAAAAGATAAACTATGCTTTTAACCCAGAAAATATCTAGTTGTAGATGATGTATAGTTGTAAATGATTTCAGACTTTGCAGAATTAATTGCCATATGATTTTGGCTCCCAGAAATAGGCTTTTGAACCCACAATTCATGAAGAAAGTCTATAGAAACCTTAAACATGTCTATGTAATGCCTATGTAATGTTTAGCTTAGGAAATACTTTTTTCAAAGACTGTTAGTATCTGGGAAGGTTTGCAAGAGGAAGTATCACCCTAAACTTTCCCCATCTTTGTATACTTTGTATACTTTTCCCGAATTATCTGCTATTTGTCATTTTTAAAATCTATGTACAGCAGGTCTCATGATACTCTATGCCTTTTCACACAGGAGTCAGAGCTGACAGACTTTGGAAAAATTGGCATAGGCTCATGGGTTGGGTGCAGGATCTGCCCTACACTGAGTCCTGTTGGTTATTCACTCTCCCTTCTACTGCAGCAGCTTCTGGCTACTGCTGGATTTTCCCTCAAATATCACCCTTGTCCAGTTTAATGGAAAAATGGTAAACAACAACAGCTTGACTGTGTAAATAGAGAAATGAATGTTTAAAGAACACATCACTGCGTCAGATCAACTGCAATGAAAATGCAGGGGTGAGCAGGAAACCAACTCATTTTATGAGCTTCTGTTGTCGTCATGGATGCAGGGAAATACTCAAGTGTGGAAAGAGACAGAGCGCTTCTCTGAAAGACATTCTATTTCCATATATAGTTGTATTTATTCGTTTGTCCTTAAGCCACCCACAGGAGCTTTTCAAAACAGAGATCTGTTTCCATTCATGTTTCAGTGTTGTCTGCAGACAGCAGTGGAGTTACACTTCATGACAGGCAAACTTCAAAAAGCTTGCAGGTTCAAAACTTGTACGGGCTTATCTGAATTTCCCAGGTCTGCAAATCTCATGGTATCAGCCTACAGCTTGGTACTTCAAGCACTTCCTGGTGAAATCCCAGATGGAAACGGAGACATAGTTTGACTTCAGAGGGCCCAGGCCAAGATAGGCATTCAGGCTCCTGATAGGCTTAAGAGTGGCTTGGAGACGCAGCGCATGTTGGCGAAACCCGCAGCCAGACACACAGACTTTTTTGATTCTTCATAAAGATCCCACAGTAGAAAAACATAGAAACTCAGTTTCCACACATCAAAAAAGAGGCATTTTATTTTTTTTTTTATTACTCTAATCCACTCCAAAATTCAACCTTTTGCACAGATAGTGTTTGCAGTATTGCTCTTTTTACACAAAGTACAATGAAATCAATGGGAATCTCCCAAAACTGAATGCACTGTATCTCCCTCATCAGTGACCAGTCTTCTGGTCTTTCCTTGTGTCATGAGCTGCATTTTGCCAAAGATATCTCTGCTTTCTATCTGTCTGTTTATATCATGCTCATCTATTCTGCAGTTGTTCTCCCACATGCAGATACCTGTATCCTCCTAAACAACGTGGCATTAGAGTAAACACCTGTTGAAATGCCACTGCTTTAGCTTCTGGGTTCCTCTCGAGAGACGTATGAAATCTGCAGAAAAGAAAAACCAGTGCGGGTGATTATTTTGTCAAACATAATCTTTTCCATACTGACAGCTCAGCAATGAAACGTGCCCGTCTTAATAAAGTGTTTTACTTAAAGCCGTCTCTTTGCTGAATAGCAGCATAGAAAGGTTGACTCACCAGTTGATGTTAATTTCTGGTTTTTTGGTTTTATAATTTTAGCTTGCATAAATAACTTGCTGTAACAATTAAGAATGTTATTTATATCTGAACTACTGTTAATTGAAAGTTAATTGCAAAATACCATCTATCATACCATCCAATCCTTTAAACAGATCTGATATTGTAAATGACACACAGCCTTTGGATGACAGCTAGTCTCAAACTCCATGATCCTCCCTTTTATTTCAGATTTTGAGGGTGGTGGAGCTGCACTTGAAGCAAGTCTTGGCCAGTTCAGCAACAGAATATGTATTTCAGTGTCTACAATTCCCACAACATAGTTGGTTTGTATCTCAATGTCACTTTGACTATGTTAGAGATTATGTTACAGATTTTATTAGTGATTAAAATAATTTTGCTGTGATGTAGATAAAATAGATGATTTTCAACTGAATAACAATTTTTCCTAGTATTTTTTCTGTAGATGCAATTCTGTTGTCACTAATCATAGTGTTAGTTGAAACCATATTATCAGTCATGGAATAACTGCAACAGGAATTTTTCCCTAGTATCACATTTCTACCTACTCAGTGGGCATCTGGTGGCAAAATATGAATTTAGCATACCATAAGAACATTTCTGTGGAGGTAAGGTGAAGAGGTAATTTGTCTGAAAGAGGGGACAAGCATTTGGGTGTATGGAGAAAGGCAGACTTTTAGAATACTTTGCTACAAGCAATTTACTAAAACAGCTTTAGTAAATCATTCTTGAAAGAAAATTTACAAACATAATGGCAATAAAAATTATGTTATCTCTTATGTTAACAATACAAGTTAAGTTACCAATAAATAGAAAAATCAGAATTATGCAAGTAGACATCATTGAGGCAGCCTTTCTCAACAAGCCAAGCATGCTCAGGTGATTCAGTGTGTTCTTCATACTTCCAGAAGTAAGGTTTTTAATTTCACAAATCTTTTTGGAGCCATCCTACGCTATGACTGCTTACCAGCAAATAAAACGACAGAAAGCATGGCAGATTCAGTACACATTTCGTCTTAAACTCAGGGACCACAGCACAGAATGCATTAATCCAGCTCATTTTCCAAAGACTGTACATAAAATGCAGTTCATCTGAATCTCAGTAAAACATGATTTTGAGAGTTTGCCAGCTTCAGAATGTTGCTGGGAATAGTTTATCACTGGTGTTCTCCATTTCCTTTCTTGATCCTCTCCTTGAAAGTCAGCCAAGCAAATGTGGATAAATATATCTGATAGTTTCTAAAATGTCTCAGCAACTACTCAGAAATAACTGGACCGGCTCATGTAGAAATAAAACCCAATGTCTGGCTTTTAATGTGTGGTTCTTAAGCATATAACTTTATCTTTAATAAACAGGCCAAGGGAATGCTTTTGTAGTTCATTTAGATTACTTTTATTGTTTTTTATAAATATACATGCAATTTAGAAGCACTATATTAGTTGCTTCCCCCCTCCCCCCCCCCCTAAAATAAATATTAATCTTCTTATTCCATAAAGGAACGACAGGCTATAATTTATAATTTTTCAATTTTGAACAACCTTAGAATGCCTTTTATTCTGAAGAGTAATGGAAATAGTAGGGAACAAATGTTGAACAAAAAAACCCAGTTCATATTTAATGCCTTAATAAATCCCACATTTTGACTATGCAGATTATGAAGCAGAACAAATTTTTTTTTTAATTAAAAATTACAATAAAATACAAATGCAGGTTGCATTCTGTTTTTCACTTTCCCTATCATCATTCTTACCAATGTGAGCAGCATTCTCTAACTGGCAGGGACTTTTAAACACAAATGTACTTTTGTGAGTTGCACTGCCTGTCCTGGAAAGTAAAGAGTGTCATTTCTCTCTTAAACAGTCACAACAACATTGGAGGCACCAACAGTCAGTGTGCTTCTACCCTCAAGACCACCAAGAATAAAGAAAGAAATAAAAGACGTTTTCTGAAGTTGTTCTCTATTAAGTTCTTACAGGACTGAACTTTTTGACTCCTTCTGAAGTGGATGGCCTGCACTAAACACTTCTTTGGTTAAAATCACTGACATAATATTAAAATGTTGCTATCTCAGAGTCCTTTCTGTTGATCACAGTTTCAGTGACTAACGTCTTTCCTCACTGGATAAAGCCACATACCCTCCAGGAGTGTTCCTTCAGGGATCTTCCCCTTGTGGCACTTGTATAGAGAAGAGACAGGAGGGAAGAGTTTGTGTTCCCTTAAAAAAAATCTCTGAATGAACTCCATTTTTTCCCCTGTTATTTACATGTGAATAATATAAACCTGTAGTAGATTCATTATCCCTTTGTCCTTCATGTCTCTAGAAGTCATCTCACAAAAGAACTTACAACTGTATTGCCAATTAAATTATCCTCTTCCTCGCAGCAGCACAAGCCTGTGATTCAGCAACACCTCAGAGTGAAGGAATCCTAGAGAAATTGTGCAAGTTTGTGTTTCTATGGCTTTTAGCTGGATAAGGTAGATTCTGCCTGGCAGTAGCTCCCTACTTAGATGAGAGGTGGTCAAGTGTGCGGTCATTGGTCCTTTAGGATCTTGTGACTAGTTCTGGTGGTAAAAACATACAATATTCTCGCCTTTCCTCTTCTGCTCCTTTGTCAAAAGCTCTTGTCCATTCCCCCTCCACCGCCCCAGGTTAAGTTATTTAACAATAAAATAGTCAGGTATTTTCAAATTTTCCTTCTTGGACAGAAACTTGTTTACTAAAGCATATAAGAAACTCAACATGCTTTTCAAACATTCACGTAACAAAAAAAACTGAACACACACACACACACACAAAAAAAAAAAAAAAAAAAGCCCCAAAACCTCACTGCATGCCTCTGTGGATTTCCTTGTGGTTACATTGCACTCAGAGCCCTAGTACAATTGTGGGCACTGTGATAAAATGGAAATTTACTGAAAATGACAACTAAATGCTGGGTACATCCCACCCTCTTGGCAAGTTCTGTAATGTGATTTCTAAATATTTCATTACCCAGAGTCATTTACAGAGATTTCCATGGGATCTGGTATAGGTCAGAGCAGAAGGGCTTGTAAATCAGTAATATTAATGCTGACTGTCCAGTTTTCCTTTCAGTATGTGCTTTTAGTATACGTGTCAATTAGATTAAGTCTTTTCTGTTTGAGCTTGACTAGAGCAAGTGACACAAAAAAGTGAAGTTGCAGAGGTTTAATTTGAACAGACAGCAAAATAAAAGGAAAATAGAGCTAATCCCAGGCATAACAGTATATCATATTACATATTGCCTTGACTGTCCAATCAAGCCACAAAGCATGACCAAGATTCCACTGACTTCCATTGCCCAGACTAATTTTACCCTCAGCTGTATTCAGAGGTTATTCAATTTTTTGGATACCTAAGGTGAACGCGCATACGGAAAACAGCGTCTCTCACAAGTGATGCCACAAGCTTTCAAGATTTTACGTGACGTTTCATAATATTTCAGTATTTGCCGGAAGTCCTTGCTCTGAGAGTCTTGAGGTTCTAGAATAATCTTTTCTGTTTTTTTCAATGAAACTTTCAGTCTGTAATAATTGTACAGAAAACTTCAAAATGTGAAGTTCTTCTTACTAAACACAAAAACTCAACCCCTCCACCCCCAATCCTAAACATAAAAATATTTTTAGAAGTATATTGTGCATTTCTTAAAAAAGATATCATGATTAAATCAAATTAAAAACAGTAATTTTGAGCATTTGAGTTTGGCAATGTTGCAAATATCTCAATAGTAGAGTCAATATTTTATCTAAACTTGATCCCTTATTACATCATTCCATTGGCTTTGTGATATATAATATGCTGGTCTCATGCAGCGTGAGTTAGTTTATATCCATTAACTAGGTGTTTATTATACATTCACTACCATGATATCATTCTGGATACCAATGCACCCAGTGGAGGTTGCCATACTTCTGGCATCCTTGCTTAGCTTTTCTGGTTCCCATGCATTTCACTTCCTAAAAACATTTGTATAAACAATGCAAACTAACCTCTGGTCTATAAGCAAACCCAAAGTCATTTTAGGATCAACAGAACAGTGGAATAGGACCCATTTGCACCAAGGTTTAATTCGTTCTAAAGCGTTTATTCTGCAGTGAAAGCAATAATAACGATACTAACTAGGATTACCACAACCTTTGTCTTTTAAACTGCTTCAGTAGCATTAGGTACAAGAATTAAAACCTAAGTGAATGTAATTTGGGGTATATAATCTGCAACCACTTAGAAATACATTTCATCACATAATGTTTCTTGGAATGGAGAACTTGAAATGTTAAACTTTTTTTTTCTGTAATAAAGGTGATTGTAGCAGAGAGATGATCTTCATTACAATCACTGCTGCAGGGGTTCATGAAACAACTCACAAAGTATTCATACACAAAGACAGTAAAAAAAATACGTTATGATAAAGATTGTGCTCACCTCAGACTGAAAATTTTCAAATCATCTAGAGACAAAGTCAGAATACACTGCCATTTGAAGTAAATAATAGTAATTTTGAAATAAATATTTTAGCTTGTCAAAATAGCCACAAGAGTCAGGAAACTAATATTACTGCTTAGTGTAGGCACTCGTTACAGTAAAAAAAATATCCTTTTCGCAAGCAAAGTAAATGTCACAACAGGCCTCCTATAATTTACTTGGTTTTGTCTCTTACTCTCTACGGCTGTGTAAGGCTGATCTCCTTTCATGACCTTCTAGACTCTTTATTTACCTTACTGCAATAGAATCCTTCAAGATGAGAAACATACATTATCCCCTCTTCTCTTGTCAGCTCTTCACCCGTACCATCTTGTTACTATATCACAGTTTTAGCTGCCCCTTTTGCTGCTACTTTACAGGTCACTCTTTACACTATGCTTAATCCCATGTTTTTGGTTGTCTTGCAAAGATACCACTGTCACCTCAGAGAGCTGCTTGTTTTGCTCCTGTTTTCTGTCTGCCACTTCCCATTTCTGCACCAAATCCTGATGTTGTTATCCATCTTGTTTTCGAAACTCACTCCTTCATTATCAGTTTAATGCTTTCTCACTTTTCTTCCTCATGCTCTCAACACTTTCCAGGCCTCCCAAAGCAGAGTTGTGCCAAAATGCTTACAGCTGTGCCCCACTCATCTGTCCTCTAATGCATTTTTTTAAATGGCTGTCAAAGACTATTTATCTGCTTTCCTCCTTTCTCCCTATCTCCCTTCATCCTTTGCAGCTTTTGAGGCACGACGTCTCATCTGTTTTCTTCCCCTTTACTCATCAGATGTTCCTAAATGGAAAGAAGTCTTTACAAACTTTATCTCCCAGACTCCACTCAGTGGACTCCACTCCACTCGCCACGCCATATAATTTGCTGCTCTCAAGTAGTACCTAACCTACTCCAAAGTTACTTTTCTCATGAGTATTTCTTCCTGCCTTACAATCACCTTAACTCTTTACCTCTTTTATGAGGACAGGCTGAGAGAGTTGGGGTTCTTCAGCCTGGAGAAGAGAAGGCTCCAGGGAGACCTTAGAGCCCCTTCCAGTCCCTAAAGGGGCTCCAGGAGAGATGGGGAGGGACTCCTGATCAGAGAGTGGAGCCATAGGACAAGGGGGAACAGTTTTAAACTGAAAGAGGGGAGATTTAGATGAGATCTTAGGAAGAAATTCTTCACTGTGAGGGTGGTGAGACACTGGAACAGGTTGCCCAGAGAAGCTGTGGCTGCCCCATCCCTGGAGGTGTTCAAGGCCAGGCTGGATGGGGCTTTGAGCAACCTGGTCTGGTGGGAGGTGTCCCCGCCCATAGCAGGGCAGGCGAGTTGGAACTTGATGGTCTTTAAGGTCCCTTCCAGCCCGAACCATTCTATGATTGATTCCATCTATTTCAGTTATTCAATTAGTATATTCTAATGCTTTATTCTCTGAATTATTAGACTTATCTTCATTTCAAATTGAGGGGCCAAGTTGTGAATTACTATAAAAATTGTAAGGCTTCTGCCCTTTATGATCATGTCAGTTAAGAGTCGTCTCTAGTTCTAGTACCTGTGCCCACTGCTTAAAAAATATCTAGTATCCACTGATGTCTTGGCAGTTATATTATGTTTTAGCAGTCAAAAAAAAAAAAGTAAGACTGGTGAAAACAAATGACCCTTTGTAAATTTGGGTTTATCTGTCCGTATCTAATAACACAGATGCCAACACACAATTCATACATTGAAAAATTAGCTGAATTTTTAAGTTAAAGTACTGCCACATTATATCTAAAAAACCAAATGCCATATTAATATAGAGAATGTTGAACAGATGTGAGCAATTTCTCAACTTAACTTTTAATTCCTCACATAGGAATTGACTGTTGCTAATGCTTGGCAATATTATCCTGCCTCACAGTGTTGTGTCACAATGCAACATAAACCACAATTTGGCACTATATTCCAGTGGTTTGCAATTCTACATTTATCATGAAGGTTGTGTTTTGCTGTTGCTTCAGGTTTGCCTGTCTCATTCCATGCTGCTCCGTGTCCATGAGGAGCATTCAGAAGCGAATAGGTTCACTGCAGCAGTGGAATGAAAACTCATTTTTTAATGACATTCCATCATGCTCCAACTTGGCTTTGCTTGAGAATATTTGAGACTTCCAGATGCACATTAAAATGACACATGGGACATCATTTCAGCTGCAAACAGCAAGCAAAATACAAGAAAGGTTATCTGACTTGTTTAGAAGTTTACAGAAATAATTGTTAATAGGGAATACCTGTTATAGAACTAGCAAACGTGATATGCTCTTATTTTGTAGACATGGACAAACTATAGGTGTCCAACAACTCCCCAACTGTAATAAAGCCGCTGCTCTGTCAAATCAACACCAGTCCTTACAAAAGCATTTTGGGGGCATAATAAAGCAAGAGGTAGAACAGAATCAGCCATGAAGGATATTCTATTGCAGGGTCTGCCTGTCTTCAGTCAAGAAAAACAGCAATGCAAAATGGACACAGAATCATGGTGACGAAGCTGCAAGAAACTGCTCAGATACAATGAATGTATAACTCCCTGTCATGCTACAGAACTCAAGTATATCATTAAAACTCCTTCAGTTTGGATAAATCTGTATATCAGTGTCAGTTAGTTCATCAGATCCCTTTCTCACTGAAGTATCAGTTAGTTCAAACAGCTCTCCTATTTCTTTGTAAATAAAATACAAACAGTAAACCTTTGAGATGCTTATCAGCTGGAGAACCGGGAAAACCACTCACTTTATCTGACTTAGAGGAATTCAAACTGACTGCCAAAAGAAAAGCCCAGAACCCATAAAAACTACCTGGCCTATCGCTTGTGCGAACTACTCTTGCTCCTCACAACTAATGGAGTCAAGAAAAGAATATCTAAATGATAACTGACACTCAGCAATTGTTCCTTCAAAACCATAGAGAACTACCAACCACCCTAATCCCCCGGCAGAAGCATTCCGCACTGACTTCCATCCACCTACACAGCCATCACACAGCTTTTAGCCTTCCTCTATATTGAAGGGGAAATGCTAAAAGATACTTTTTCAGCTTCAGTAGCTTGGATTTCTCACAGCCAAGCCCCAGACAAGATACAGCCCTGCTGGAATATACAGGCAACTTTTTTCTTGGCTTTGAACAAAAAAGAGTTTGTGGGCTGATACTATAAGATATTTCTGGAAGCTTTTTTCCAGCGAGTTTGCCATACTGTTGACACACATGTTAAATCTTATCAGCAAAATGGATTTTCACTCATCTGGATCAACTCACTCGGTAGCAGTCAAAGGCTGTCTGCCATCAACTTACCCAGCATTTCTTGCCCCCTAAAATGTCTAGCAGCCCAGCAGACTCCCTGGGATCACATTCTCCAACACGCCTACTTTCCATAGCACATTTTGACTTTCGGAGTGTTCTTCGATAGCCTGCTCTGCTTCCTGCTTCCCCTGTACCATCCACTGCTGGGTTCCACTAACATGTTTTTAATAACAGCAGAGTATTCCATATTCTGGAGCAGAAATACCACAACAATGCAACACAAGTCAAAATCAAATGGTTCGTCAAGAGGCAATTTTGAGTTAAAAGGAGAAGCTTACTGGCCTTTTCCTCTCAGCCTACTTGGGTGGCATCTTCCAGAGCCAAGGAGGCAGCCTGCTTCCCATTCAGGTAAAGAAATTCTGCCTGCTTGAAAATTAAGAGATTTCTTTGCAGTCTGGGCACCCAAGTGCATGACAGGATTATGACATACCCAGCCACCCACATTGTCACAGAGTGGTTTAGTTTTTAAAAAATACCACAAACGCTAGGATGGATTTTAAGGTGGAGAATGTTCTTCAAGCGCTGCCCTTAAGTGGAAACGCACAAGGGGTACTTCACACACAGACAAGTCCCACCAAAAAAAAGCAACAAATTAAAGGTAAATGGTTTTTGTTTTTTTTTTTTTTTGTTCTGTATAGTACAAATGCTTCCAAAACAAATAACCAATAATTAATCCTCTCCACTCAGCTTCTGAACGTCCTGTCCAGCAGGGATAAGAATATATAGTTAGGACCTCACAGTCTGCAAGAATTTCCTGGGGGGGGGAAAGAGCATTAAGCCAGCAAGGTGGCCCATTTTCTTCTCACTGGCTTTTTGCAAACTGACCTCTCAGAGGTCCCCATTCTCGCTTAAACACCGGTGACAAACTGTGGTGAAGTTACGCTCACATCTAAATCTACGAATTTCTCTCTGTTGCTTAAAATGCTCATAGGTTTGTTCTTGTTGAGGTCTGGGTCTCCATGAAAGCAGAGAGGCACTTAGAAAACTAGTGAGTCTTGCTCCAAGACATAAACTTCTTCCTGCTCCCAAGAGCCTGAGGTTCCTCCTGGGCTCAACGATGCAATTTCTCAACTATCTGTATTTTTAAATGAAAACATATTTGAGTCATAGTCTGGGAAAGGGCTTCTATATGTGCCAAGGTGTCATACAGTCAGGGAAGAAGGGAAGGTGTGAGAGCAAGCAAAAACCTTCCCTTCTCCTCCCTCTTTCCTCTCTGCTCCCACTTTGCACAGTCCCTTCTCACAGAACGGTGGAGGCTGAGGAAGGCAGAGAAGCAGAAAAACTACCTTCAGCCTGGTTAAAGAAACAGAAGGGATATTCTGGTCCTGGAGCCCTTCAACTACTGAGTTCCTGTCATTCGGGAGCAGGTACTGCACAGACACCATTTCAAGTTGCCTTCAAAAGTTAATGGAACAACTGTCTTATTGAAATGATTAAATTTTAACCAACTATGTCACCTTTCTGTAAAGTTCTTTAAAGTTGGTTATTTCTTTGTGCAAGTTATATAGTTTGACAGCTTTAAAATCAAGTTAAAAATAAAGAGATCAGTAATGCTTAAATCATTATTTTGTATAATGGAAAATAAGAAAAAAAAATTATTGTTTTATATTAACTCAAAGTATTAACATAGTTCCTTGGAAAATCAAAGACAGATTTTAAGAAGCAATTAATGTCAAAGCTCATTACTTAGAGAGCAATTAATAATTTCCTTGCATCAAATGAAATATTTAAATAAATGGTTATGGGAAATCTTCTCTTGACTAAACCGAAATGTTGCCATCTGGCTTTCATTCTCCCTGTACTGCTTGTCAGTAAAAAAAAAAAAAAAAAAGTAATTAAAAATTCTTATACAGTAGAATAGTGCAGTGATAAGCTACTGGTGTTTATGTTAATCTGCTCTCACTCAGGAATGTACGTACTTAGAATGCAGCATCTTCTCATAAATGTTTAGGCTTCTATTGTAACCTTCTTGGTACTTTAGCAACAATTTACTGTAACAGAGCTGAAAGAAAAGTTGGGGTTTTTTTCATTTCAAAAGGGAAAAAAAATCAGATCCTGTGCTGTCACTGGCTCTATAAAACAAACAAAAGTGTTTATACCATTGAATTACCTCACGTCTTGGAACTTGTGTGCACAGAGAAAGGACACATTTTAGACAGGAGGATGTCTCTGACAAGTTGTCAGAGATCCCATGATTTGTATTAAGAGAAGACAACTTTGCCATTCTGGGGATCACATGCACACAATATAAACATGCACTCTCTCAACAAAGCACACTGGTAAATATATCCAGAATTACTGCATTATCCGCATTTAAACCATCTGTTTATGGAGTGTCTTAACTACAGAGGGCAAGGCACAAAGCTATATTTTACATCAACTATTTCCTTGTTTCATAACATTCTGTTTTAAAGCTAAAGAAGCCCAACTTGGGCAGCTGTCCTGATGTATTAGCTGCCTACCAAGCGAGATCATCAGCCCTTTTCAGCAAGACAATGGCAATGCAAGACATCACCATGACTAATTGAACCTAGAGGATGATAGTCATGTTTTGAAACACTTACTAAAATGTACAAAGGCAGAAATGTGGCCCAGAAAATCCGTCCTGGTATGGACACTAGACTGTCAGGTGAGACCTCGTAGAGTGCTGCTGTGTCTGTAGCTTCTCTGAGGAAACTGTCCCGTGTTTGCTCTGGGTTGTAACTTCATGGAAGCTTTTCTTGGAGAGCCACCCTTTCTCCTCGGGAGTGGCTCTATTTCCCCCATCATTTTACATGGCCTTTTCAGACCTCTCTCTCAGCTGTGAGCAACACACGGATGTTTTCTGGGATATGCTGTGGCCTCTTTCCACCTCCTTCTTACAGACCCAAGGACTCTGCCCACCTGAAGTGGTCAGGTTCTAGACCATAAGAGGGACTGCAGCATGGGACAGCATGCGTTTCCCACCAGTCCTTGTGCCCCAGCTGCTCCTCAGCACATGGCTCCGTGTTGTGAGCCACCTCAGCTGACACTCAGAGTATTTCAGTCACAGAGCCATCATAGAATCATAGAATAATGGCATGGTTCGGGCTGGAAAGGACCTTAAAGACCATCAAGTTCCAAGCCCCCTGCCATGGGCAGGGACACCTCCCACTAGACCAGGTTGCTCAAAGCCCCATCCAGCCTGGCCTTGAACACTTCCAGGGATGGGGCAGCCACAGCTTCTCCGGGCAACCTGTTCTAGTGTCTCACCACCCTCACAGTGAAGAATTTCTTCCTAAGATCTCATCTAAATCTCCCCTCTTTCAGTTTAAAACCATTACCCCTTGTCCTATGGCTCCCCTCCCTGATAGAGAGTCCCTCCCCATCTCTCCTGGAGCCCCTTTAGGTGCTGGAAGGCTGCTACAGGGTATCAGTAGGCAGTATCGCTCTATCACACAAACCAATGCAGGGATCCTCATACATTAAGTAAAAAAAAGAAATTGAGATGTCTTATAAGCCATCAGGCTGAACTGGAAAGCAACTTGACAGGGTAATATGACCTGTCTTCCTGGCCACAGTTCCGGGGAGATACTGAATTATTTGGGAAGAGAAAATCTTGACTTTGGAAGTGGTGTCAAACCTGCTGTCAAATCTGTAGCTACTTCTCGGCACGACAAAGCAGAAACTCCTGGAGAGAAGAATATTAGCTGGTACAGCTTGAGATAAAGGGCAAAAATTCTGCAGCTAGGGTCTGTAATACACTGTAATACCTATAATCCTCTGAGGACCAGGAAAATAGGAAACCTTACCACACACACATGCATGCATGCATGCACAGAGGCCTAACTTCAGGAATGAAATCTAACAGGTAGCTTCCAGAAAGAAAGAAATGATCTTTTGTGTGCAAATTAGAGTTAGCTCCAGGTTCAGGTGGCAACACATGTTATCTGTGAGGCAAGCACAAAGGAGAGTTGTAATAAACTCGGGTTTGTCAGACTTAGCTTTGGATTCACTCTTCTGTCTTGGGACTTCTCTGTTTTCCTTGTTTTACTATACATAAAAACGCCATTTACATATGTGTGTGTATGTTTGTAGACTAAATGTGCTTCATTAAATTTATAGGTATAGTGTGCTTTTCAGTTTTTGTTCTTTATAGAGAGTCTGGTCATTAGAGGTAATAATAGTAAACCACTGCCTCTGAAATTGTCTTACAGGACGTTATTACAAAGCCTGTAACTGTTCTGTTATTTATAGTCTCTAATTTACTGCTTTTTGTCTAAGCAGCCATCAACTAACTGTACTCTTAAATCTTGCTCTTTTGCTGAGATGTTTAGACTACCATTTTTATTGTTACATGCTTTTATTATTCAATTCATTCCACAAGGGCTGTTTAGGTGATTTGTTTCCTGCCTATGTGCACCGACAGCCCAGACGTTGAGAACTGGATTAGTAGGAAATAACTCATGAGTTGGTCTTATGACTGAGAGTCCCATAAACGAGATTTTGATAGCACATATAATTAATGCTGCTACACAAAGGAGTAGTTTTACCTGTGATCTGAGACCCAGGACTAAATGTTCATCCTGTCTGCCTGACTTGTCATAACAATTTTTACTTCCAGCTTTTTCTTACTCTGCCTTTGGACAAGAGTGCTGAATCTGGGAATCCTTACAAAACTCTAAAACAGACAATTTCCCAAAAGAAAATGAGTAAATACAACTGGAAGGCACAAAACTGAGCCACAAATTCTCCTTTCATTCTCAAACAGGTACACACACAGATGGGGCAATTCTGAGGCTATGAAGAAAGAGTAGATCATTGCTACCATATCATTCTCTGAGTGCCTGTCCGAAAATTATAAATTATTATGGGTTTTTTCAAAAGGAAGCAAACAGTTTCCACTTCCAGTGAAGTGGCACCCTTAGTATTTTTCCATGCCGATACTGGTTGATTAAAAACAGACACAAATTATTCCTCCCATAGTCTGCAATAAAAGAAAAACAAACTTAGTAATAAAATATGAGGAAATCTTCCTATTTCACCTTAAATGTCAGCCAATGCTTTGTTCCCCTGTCATGACTTTAAAGGTCAATTATGGAAAAAATGTTCTGGAGAAATTGTAAGTACTGAGGTTTTTCTAACGAGAATATGATACCTGGAACTTGTAACATTCGTGTTTACGAATTTCTGCTGAATTGCTCATTCACTAGTTAACTTCCAGAGTCAGCAATGGAAGCCTCGTTTAAGTGTAACCTAAAACCTATTTGTGGACTGAAAAATGTCAATACAAAGGTTAATTCCTTACAGAAGCTTCTTTTAGAAGTGGAAATAAAAGTATTATAGCCTATAAGCTGAAATGAAGCCTTTCTCTTATTTATAATTTCTATGCACCATTTTTCCACTAATTAATCCTTCAGATCACTTAGGAATGTCAATAAATAGGTTTTTGTTCAAATTCAATTCAACGAGATTCTCAATATAATTTCTTCCCTTTTGCACAGAATGAATCAAACTGCAGCATTGTTCTCGCTTAGTGGTGCAGGAGTAAACTCAGCAAGCAGCTGTACCATAAAAGACAAATTAGTAGAGTTAGTAAATGACATACTTCAGAGGTAGTTTTTCAAAAACACTTCAGAAGAACATAAACAGCCACGAGACAGATTGTCAACACTAGAACCAGTAACTTGGGTGGAGTGACTGCAAACGCCTAAGAAGAATGATGCTTATAAGCAGGGCTTGCTTCTTGCTTTCTTCATAGCTTCTGATTTTGTTTCTTACCTACCTCTGAAAGAATGTCTAGTTAATTGATTTTTCGTTTGGTCAAGCCAGTCATCATCCAAGCATGCCCAGTTAAAATATAGGGTATCTCAAAGTGGTACTTATATGAGTAAATTTTCCAGAGCACCACTGAATGCAAAACAATAAATTATAAACAAAGTTATGACACTTCATAATTTTGTGCAGAACCACAGACACAAGTCCAAGGAACAGAACAATTCATACACAGAGCATTCAAACAGACAGCCATACACAGGAAATTCACCTTAACTTTAGAAAGATTGGTCAGAAACAGGAACAGAGAGCAACAAGGGATTAGATAAGGGAAAGAATTATGGCAGTGCTGGACTGTGGTACAGTACACACCCGTGCATGTCCTATATGTACTTATATTTCCTATACATTCTTCATATATCCTAAATACAAAATAGAAGTGCACAATAGATATATTTATTTCAGGAACATCCACATTGATGTAATTGAAGATAAAACCAAGACATATGCAGCTATATCAGAAAAGGCCCAAACCTGATGTATCTTTCCACTAGCAAGAAGAATTTTTAATATCTATTTTCACTGAATTTCACTGAATTTTTTAGAGTTGGAAGGGACCATAAAGATCATCTAGTCCAACTCCCCTGCTGAAGCAGGATTGCCCAGAGGATGTCAGAGCACGTTACTCAGGGCTGCATCCAGGCGGGTCTTGAAAATCTCCAAAGAAGGGGACTCCACAACCTCCCTGGGCAGCCTGTTCCAGGGCTCTGGCACCCTCACCCTAAAGAAGTTTCTTCTCATATTTGAGTGGAACCTCCTTTTCAAATACTTAAGAACTGTATTATGATTATAGTCCTTCTAATAGGATTTCCTGAAGAAAAACTGAGGAAAGAACTTACCACTGATGGTGGTTAGATTCCATGAACAGGCCTGGGGAGATTAGTGTAGGCCTACATGTGTATCTGCTTAATTTCTGACATAGTTATCAAGTAATTTGCCTATAAGAATTTTTTGCTAAATGCTGCTAACTAGAAGTTGAGTTATACCCTGCCACAAGACTTCATATCCCTTTCAAAAACCTTAGCAAGTAAAAAATCTCATGTTGCAACTATAGGTAATATATTTATCTATATAAACAACAACTCTCTCTATTTCTTAAATCCTGCTAAATTTATGGTCTTTTTTATTTTCAGAATGTACAGAGAAGCTCCTTTTAAGCTTTATATATTTATATTATTTTATATGACCTTATTGGGTCTCCTCATCTTTCAGTTAAACAGTCCTAGTCAGAGTCCAAAGGTAGGATACACATTTAATAGTGTAAAAACATTGTCTTAGAATATAAAAATCTTTAATCTTTTTTACTTTTAAAATGAAACGAAATAAAAGAAGATTCATGATACCAACTGAGTTAGGCATTAAACCTACTGCTTTTCATTATAATGAATAATGAGCATCAAAACCCCACTCATTTAACACTAAACCAAAAATTCAGAGACTGAAATATCACAGTCAAAAACTACTCAGCACCTAAACTTATCTACTACTGCTGTGCCATTCACGTCTTTTGGAGGGAAAAGTAAAATGAGTTGAATTTAGATGGATACATAATTTATTACTGACTAGGAGACATGTTTTCCCTATATTTAGTACCTTGTAATTCGGCTATGCTCTTTTTCAACAAGTCTCTGTTTCTGATTGTCAACGAAACAAATGTAACTTTCTTTTCTTATTCTCCAATCTAAAATAACAGAAACTCACTCCAAAGAAAAGCAATCTAAATGGATGGAGTCATCATTAGCTTTCTGCTATATCTCATGAATGAAATTGAGAGAAATAACTTGTAACTGTAACATGAAGAATTCATATTCATTGCAAATATGCTATGACTATTTCAGGCCACTGAAAACTCAGAAAACAAGAAGAATCATACAGAGGAAGCTCTTATGGGAGAAAGAAACCTAGTTCCTCTACAGAGATGTTTCAGTAAAGGAAATAGGAAGTATAGGTTTGATTTATTACGTTGTATTAGCTTCTTGAAGTCAGTACAATCTGAATTCTATTATATAGCAAGCCTGCACTCTCCCTGCCTTTTTCCTGGACTAATTAATTCACAGTAAGCAAAATAATCTCTCTTTTTCAATCATAGGCAGCAGAACAATGAAATATGACATCATTTCGTATGAGGAAAAGTATTTCAAGCAAAAAATTGTGATTGATAGTTGCATGGAGATTACACCATAGCTGAGTTTTGGGTTAATTTTGGGAGCCATCATAAGCATAGTGTCCCTGGATTTTCATCAAGTCAGTATTGCCAACATGCTTATCAAAGTGAGCAATTGCAAAAACATTTAGAATACTTCATGATCTATAGGAGCTCCAATATATTCAGGTCAATGCTTGTTTCTGGGTCTTTATTCTGTATTCTGTAATAAGCCTGTTATATCTTCCAGCAGTACATAGTGGCTAACTTTACCCTTTTTGTCTAGCTAGCTATTAATTTCTAGCTCCACGTAAATTGATAAAAATCATGTCTGTGGAAAATTCAGTGTGTCTCTAACAGCCACCACAGACCATGCGATGCAATCAAAACCTAATTGCGTGTATAATTTTAAAGCAAACATAATTTTCTTCATAGTATTAGCAGTAGGCATTATCCAGTTACCAGGATTTCTGTTCTTGCAACCAAAAAGTAGCTATATTTTGTATATTGATGTCTTTTACGTTCTGATGTCCGTTCCAAAAATAAGAATTCCTTCCTTTCTTTCAAAAACAGTTCTTAGTCAACCACAGAGTTATGGTGAGGATGGAAGTTCTACAATGACCTTTCATGGGTTTAGCCATGCTAGTAGGACTATCCTGATGAAAGCCATACACCATGTCATAACTACTGCACTTGTTTCCAATGGATGTTGTACTGTATTACATTCATCTCTTCATTGATGTCCCAGTTTGAAGTAAAATCGAACCAATTTTCTGTTCTGTAACTTTACATCTTAGCTAAGCCTCCTCTAACTCTCTGAAATTAACGGCATATTGTGGAGAAAACTGCTCATTCTCAGAATGATAAGCCCAATGGTTGTGCTCCGTGCCAAGGAACGGTGTGCAGGGAGGCCCTTGCTTATACTTATTGCTGTAACAACCAAGGGCAGCCAATTTTGTTATTTGCCCCCTTAGAGGGTCAGAAACAGAAAAAACGTAAAGGGGTCACATCGGTGGGGAGGAGTGGACAGGAGAGGTGACCCAAACCTGACCAACTGGGGTATTCCATCCCATCTGCCCCATGCTCAGTATAAAAGCTGAGGGATCAAAGGGTCAGCCCCCTTCCTGCGATGGCCGATGTCCAGAGAGGACTCTGTCTGTTCATCTGCCTTTGATCCCGATCCCTGTGTTCCTGACTCCAGAGCTGGAATCCAGTTCCCATTCATCACTGAGTCCAGTCTGGGACTTCTCCAGTGCCTGCCAGTGATGTGACTGTCATCCTGGGAGCTTGGTACGGTTTTGTATATATTGTATCTATTTCATTATTTTCTTCTTTATTTTTTATTTTAATATTAATTCTTCATTAAAGTAGGTTAGTTCATTCTAAACTTCTGAATCTCCTTATCTTTTTCTCCTCCTCTCTCCTCTTTTTGGGGGGGGGGGGGGGGGGGAAGGTGATGGGAAGGGCCATTTGTGGATCCAGTTTTGGTAAATTCGGCCGAAACCACGACAATTGACATGAAAGCATTGCAGAAATTCTCTTTGTATGTCTCTCTGAAATCTAAGTGATGGTATTACCTCTTATCATCTGATGGAGATCATTTGATTTCAAAGCTCAAACCAGAGACTGCTTTGCAGGAGCATTTGCTGGTTGTTTTACAACTTAAACCACCCTTGGAAGGAGCGCACTGTGAGGACCATGGACAGATCTTCCTCGTTTCGAGAACTGACATCAGCTCTGAGTTAAAAAGCTGTTTGTAGACAACAGGAGATGTGAATTCCTTCTGGATTAAGAGGACATACCTAGGAAGAGAAACGAGAGAATGATGCAACCTACCAGAGTTCTGCATGTACACATAATTTAAAAAAAAAACCAAACAAACATAACAGAGGTCTTATCACCCTATGGTTCCCTTATCACAGGCAAAATGATGGATATTCATGGAATCATAGACTTGCCTGGGTTGGAAGGGACCTTTAAGATCAACGAGTCCAACCATCAACCTAACTCTGATAAAAACCATCAGTAAACCATATCTGTAAGCACTATGTCTACCCATATTTTAAATACCGCCAGAGATGGTGACCCTCCACTTCCCTGGGCAGCCTGTTCCAATGCTTAATCACCCTTTCTGTGTAAAAATTTTTCCTAATATCCGATCTAAACCTCCCCTGGTGCAGCTTGAGGCCATTTCCTCTTGTCCTATCACCTGTTACTTGGCAGAAGAGACCAAGCACCCCTGGCTACACCCTCCTTTCAGGGAGTTGTAGAGAGTGAGAAGGTCTCCCCTCAGCCTCCTTTCTCCAGGCTGAACACCCCCAGCTCCCTCAGCTGCTGCTCATGAGGCTTGTGCTCCAGACCCCAACAAAACAAATATTCTTTCAGTTAACACTACCTTTGCTCAGATCCTACCTGCACAGCAGATAAGTTGGTCATGATGAATTTTGCCAGTGATTTTTCTCATTGTGTATCTCCCCAAATCTTCAACAGTGCTTTTCAACAGTTCTAGCAAAGCCCGTGTAACAGCGGAAGAAGTGAGAGCAGTGTTTCCAAGCTGGCATTCACTTTGGAAAAAATAATAGGAATTTTTTTCCAGGAATGAAAATTGTACAAGTTCTTGAGGAAATTAAACAAGTTTTCCAAAACCTATGGACACTAATGTATCTCAGAATTTCCCATAACTCTCCAAAAGATGTCTAGATTACCTCATAATTACCTCAGCAAAATCTCTCAGAAGGTATTGCTGCAGGAGACTGCAGTATGTGCTGTAGAGGAGACATCTAAAAGGCAGATGTCACTATATGGAGAAGCACAAAGGAGATAAAACAGTAGCTCAACTATACTGGACAAAATGCATTCATTCCCAGTGCTTTCACTGAAGCAACTCCTGTGCCTCAGTAAAAGCAGACCTTTATTCTAGAAGAGACATAACTGTAACATAAACAAATGACTGCAATCCCCTATTCAGCTGGTCTCATATGTTGCAAGATTTTTGTTGTTTCTTCTTTAAGCAGATTGAAAGACAGCTTTGGCATGTCTGCATGCCTAATGCACCACATTCCCTTATGGTCCCAGATATCCCAACCTATACTACTCTATTAATTATGGAGCACTCATTTTACACGCAAATCCTGCACTAGAACAGCTGTAAAGAGAACTGGCAGAACTATCCTACTACAGTCCCCTTTTCTACAAAATGACATCACCCAACCTGACTGGTCTGGCTCCCACATAATTACGGTTTTCACAGCTCCAGCCAGGAGAGCAAGGTGATGGCATTTTTAATGCTTGCAGTTTGCTGGTTTATGAGTTAAGGTAGGTGGTCAGGTGCTATTTCGTAGGCTCATCTGTCAGTCTAGGGCTGTATTTGCAATACCGTGAGACTAAATGAAAATGTTGTGAGCACTTCTTTATGTTGGAAATATAAATGTTTTCTTTTCTGGAAAAGGCCGCTGCCTAGTGTAACAGGAAGTGATCTAATATTTCATGTAATAGCCTTATTATTGCTAAAAGGTCTGAATTTA
Source organism: Numenius arquata (assembly GCF_964106895.1). Taxonomy (NCBI): domain Eukaryota; kingdom Metazoa; phylum Chordata; class Aves; order Charadriiformes; family Scolopacidae; genus Numenius; species Numenius arquata. The sequence continues at coordinate 4,942,778 of NC_133579.1, forward strand.
ACTTAGGTAGTCAGCATCTCATGACATTGACTCCTTCATTAGTAGTATTTGACAGTGAGGTAGAAAAGAAGAGGAAGGGAATAATAACTCACTTCAATCACATCTCATTATGTTAAAAGACAGGTTGGCAATAGAGCAGCAAAGTTCTTTGAATGATGGGGTAAGGACTGAGGAGAGATTTGGCATGAAGATGATCTATTTTGAAGATCTAGGATCAAATACCATTTTATTGCCACATAATCTCCAATTATACAATGACAGACACCGGGATGGAGAGCTAAACTACAAGCATCATGCAGTGGAGAAGTTAGGATCGTATTCTTAACACTTTAAGATATAAAAAATATACAAAACAGAAAAGAAAATCAGTAATTTTTTCATTATATGTCATCTTCCAGATGCATGCAAGGACGAAGTGCTAGACTCAGAAGTTACATGGTCACTTAGGTAGGATGTAGGCTCGAGTTTCACAAAAATTATCGGAAAAAGTAACTCCAATAAGAGAAAATGTCAGTAAACACTTTGTTTTGTCCTGAAAGCTCTCCTGTTTTAAGTCTTTGAATTCAGGCTCCCACAATAGCAGTGTGGGGACTGTTGAGGGTTTTTTCCGCATGTTGAACAAGAATGTGCCTCTTTCCCAGCTGAGCTCCCCTGTAGTCCAAAGAGGCAGCTTCATTCCTGGTGGAGTCTCATCCGCATTCCCCAACTTCCAGGTATTCAGCCAAGTGTCACTTTCAGGTGTCCCTTTTGAATGCTTTACTCTCTAACCTATTAGACAGACCGTGTGTGGAAGATTTGTCTTTTCTCCTCCTCTCCCAACTGTCTTTTGAAGACAACTAGATGCCAACCTCCCAAGAGTGGGGCCCTGTCCTAGACAGTGACTGGATGGAATCATATGATGCGCAAGATTTAATCACATGGAAAATTAACATTGTTCTTATGTTCATAGAAGCACTTCATAGAATCATAGAATCATAGAATAGTTCAGGTTGGAAGGGTCCTTACAGTTCATCGAGTTCCACTCCCCCAACATGGGCAGAGACACCTCCCACCAGACCATGTTGTTCAAAGCCCCATCCAGCCTGGCCTTGAACCCCTCCAGGGATGGGGCAGCCACAGCTTCTCTGGGCAACCTGTTCCAGGGTCTCACCACCCTCACAGCAAAGAATTTCTTCCTAAGATTTAATCTAAATCTCCCCTCTTTCAGTTTAAAACCATTCCCCCTCATCCTATGGCTCCCCTCCCTGATCAAGAGTCCCTCCCCATCTCTCCTGTAGGCTCCCCTTTAGGGACTGGAAGGGGCTCTGAGGTCTCCTCGGTGCCTTCTCTTCTCCAGACACTTCATGCAAGCTAGTTCTAAGTAGCTCCACCATGAGGAATCAAATCCTCTCCAGTGCTGTGAATTTTTCTTTGAAGATAATCAATTTTGCCTTGAGAAGATGCATGCTGCCCAGGCACCCAACACAAACTGAACCACCTCACTGGGACCCTTTGCACTTCTTTTGGTGTTTCTATTCTTATGTTTGAGACACCAGCACAGTCTGTTCAGATCTTGCCCAAATAAATGCCAAGCCACATCCAGCAGAGGGCAATGAATAGTCCACAAATGAACCAGCAAAGGAGACATTCGTCACTGATGTGCTTAAGCGTGCTCATCTCTTTTAGTCATGATTTCCTAGTCCATCCCAGGGAAAGTATCGAATATATGTTGGAGGTCTATTATGAAAGCAGGCAGTATAATTGTCCACAATAACAATTCTTGTGCACTGTTTAGTTGGCCGTGGTACAGAAGAGATTATGGGAACTTGGCAGAATTATACATATATATAACCAGCTTTTGGACAAATATCTTCACATAGGAAGTAATACTAATTATAGCATGCACCTGTCTAAAGAGAGAACAAGGTTTCTCTTTGCAATGCTTAAACCATGGCGGGGGATGGAATCGATGATCTTTAAGGTCCCTTCCAACTCTAACCATTCTATGATTCTATGATTTATAAGCAGTCAATCTACTAAGTAAAAATTCATAATACAACTCCAGCTGAAAATAACAGTGTTATTTATATGCAAAGGTATCTTCAGAGCCTGGTTAAATGAGATACTGACACAAATGAAGAGATTTTAAGAAAAACAGTAAGAGACAAATGGGACTTAATAGTCGAGACAGTGAGGAAACACTGAAATAAAGCAGAAACCTCATTAATTGTGACAGCAGGATTCCACAGAAAATAAAGTGAAATCACCAGCCAATGTATGTCTTTAAAAGTCAAATATTTCAAAATAAAGGAAGAAAGAAATCTATCTCCCAAAATCGCATCATTTAATCTTCTCCAGTTTTGAAGGAAGAGGAGAAACACTACATTTTTTATGAAAGCCACTTGTCCAAAAAATAGTTTAGGTAGAAAGTAAGTAAGTCGAGACAGCTGTTTAGATAAAACGCAAAGTTTCATTCTCTGTGAATCATAGCCCCTGGTTTCTTTATGGTTTTCACAAGTGTGAGCCAAATTAAGTACAATCATCACTAGGTTAACAGTTGTGTCTACCTAAAGTAAGCAAAATAATATTTTTTTCAACAGCTCTGAAGTAAACAATATTGATACAAATGTGGACTCAAATTTTCCAACACAAGAGTACCTCAAATTATACTTTTCTGCACATAATAATCTCCATCTTCTTGCTTGCTATATAATATATGCTTTAGGGAAAAGTCTAGACTTATGGCAGGCTGAAAACTTTCAAATCACAGCACTTCAGATATTGGAGAAAAATAGTCAGCTCAGAAGAAAATGTCACCTTTTGGCTTTGTTATCAAGGAATTGTACTTTCAGCTTTGACTCACAAAAGTTTTCATTTTAAGCAGTTCACAGAATATCTAGGCATTTTAAAGAATTCCACAAGTTTTCTCCAAATTAGATGACAACAAAAGTAATCACACTCAGTTGAGTCAGCTTCCTAAATCAGCCAGAAATGAGGGTGTGGTCGTCACATCTGAGAATCTGATTAACTCTTAAAACAGATGAATTGCAAGATCCTTAATGGATTTTTGTCCCCTTCCTTAAGGGAACATTTTGAATCTATTATTTTACTCGATATATACATTTCTCTCTATCTTGAAAAGAGATCAGCCCAGGAAAGAGCATTAAGGAGGGAAGGCAGTGCTGAGTTCTAAATCTTTTCAGTATTATTGCAGCACCTACTCATAACCAAGCTGAAACTGCAGTATTTCTTGCATGTGTATATGGACAGAGTTGATAAGTTCTACTTGTTATAATGACTGAGGTTTGGCAAACCAAGCTAGATAATCTTTAAATGCAAAATGCACAAAAAATACCTAAATGGCCAGAGTCAGTCAAAATTTGTTATCTTACAGATAACAGGCAAGTTATTTGGAGACATAATTGCTCTTGGCATATTGTATCAGTGGACACATCAGGATCTGCTAAGCTGCTTTAGACATTATAGGACTTCATTGCCATATTATTGCCATATTTTTACTGGTGAAGACCTGGTGACCTGGCAATCAACAAAAAAAAGCTAGACAGAAAGTAGGTATCATTTTCTGGCAGACTCTAACCATGTAACCAGCAATAAATGGATCCCATATGGTCTTCATCAGCAGAAAATATGCCATTTGCTTTACTTGGCTGCATTTGGATGCTTTATTTTAGGTGGAGAGATATGAGGGATCTTGACAGCCTGACAGGAACCTCATGAGGTTCAAGAACAGTGTAAGCATTGCCAGCAGATGATTTTTCCCCTCTGTTCAGGGCTTGAGAGACTGCACATGGAGTATTGTGTCCAGTTCTGAGCTCCTGATGCAAGACTGGAGCAAGTCCAGTGGAAGGCCACCTGCAGAATACAGCATACAGGGAGAGCCATAAAAAAAGAAGACTAAGGTCTTGCAAGTCTTCGGTGACCTAATGGGAAGCTGTAAAAAAAACAGAGCCAGACTCTCCTTCTAGGCACACAGTGGTAGGACAAAAGGCCACAGGCACAAGATGCAGCAATGAAAATCCTGATTTGGTATCAGGGAAAGAAAATTTAAACCGGGAGAGTACCCCATAATTAGAACAAGGTTGCAAAGATGCCCAGAAAGACTGTGGAAGCAATGGAGATATTCAAGACTGAACCAGACATAACTGTCAGCAAAATGGAACATGATGTACTTCAATAAAGGCAAGTGTAGGGTGCTGCACCTGGGGATAAATAACCCCCTGAACCAGTACCGGTTGGGGGCTGACCTGCTGGAGAGCACCTCTGGAGAGAAAGACCTGGGAGTCCTGGTGGACAAAAGGATGACCGTGAGCCGACAATGTGCCCTTGTGGCCAAGAAGGCCAATGGCATCCTGGGGTGCATCAGGAAGAGTGTGACCAGAAGGTCGAGAGAGGTCATCTTCCCCCTCTGCTGTGCCCTGGTGAGGCCCCATCTGGAGTCCTGTGTCCAGTTCTGGGCTCCTCAGTTCAAGAAGGACAGGGAACTGCTGAAGAGGGTACAGCAGAGGGCTACAAAGATGATTAGGGGCCTGGAGCATCTCTCTTACAAGGAGAGATTGAGGGACTTGGGTCTTTTTAGTCTAGAGGAGAGAAGACTGAGGGGGAAACTGATCAATTCCCCGATTCGAGGGATCAGGGCCAGCCAGCATGGGTTTATGAAAGGGAGATCCTGCTTAACCAACTTGATCTCTTTCTATGACCATGTGACCCGCCTTCTCGATCCGGGGAAGGCTGTGGACGTTGTCTACCTGGACTTTGGTAAGGCCTTTGACACCGTCCCCCACAGTGTTCTCCTGGAGAAGCTGGCAAATCACGGCATAGACAAGTGTACTCTTCACTGGGTAAAAAACTGGCTGGATGGCCGTGCCCAGAGAGTTGTAATTAATGGGGTGAAATCCAGTTGGCGGCCGGTCACCAGTGGTGTCCCTCAGGGCTCAGTTTTGGGGCCGGTCTTGTTTAATATCTTTATTGATGATCTAGATAAGGGGATTGAGTGCACCCTCAGTAAGTTTGCAGATGACACCAAGCTAGGTGGGAGTGTTGATCTGCTTGAGGGTCGGCAGGCTCTACAGAGGGACCTGGACAGGTTGGATCAATGGGCCAAGGCCAATGAAATGAGGTTTAATAAGGCCAAGTGCCAGGTCCTGCATTTTGGTCACAACAACCCCAGGCAGCGCTACAGGCTTGGGGAAGAGTGGCTGGAAAGCTGCCCAGCAGAAAAGGACCTGGGGGTGTTGGTGGACAGCCGGCTTAACATGAGCCAGCAGTGTGCCCAGGTGGCCAAGAAGGCCAACGGCATCCTGGCCTGTATCTGGAACAGCGTGGCCAGCAGGAGTAGGGCAGTGATTGTGCCTCTGTACTCGGCCCTGGTGAGGCCTCCCCTCGAGTGCTGTGTTCAGTTCTGGGCCCCTCACTACAGGAAGGACACTGAGCTGCTGGAGCGTGTCCAGAGGAGAGCCACCAAGCTGGTGAGGGGTCTAGAGAACAAGTCATATGAGGAGAGGCTGAGGGAACTGGGCATGTTTAGTTTGGAGAAGAGGAGGCTGAGGGGAGACCTCATTGCCCTCTACAGCTCCCTGAAAGAAGGGTGTAGAGAGGTGGGTGTTGGCCTCTTCTCCCAAGGGAATAATGACAGGACCAGAGGAAATGGTCTGAAGTTGTGGCAGGGGAGGTTTAGATTAGCTATTAGGAAGAATTACTTTACTGAGAGAGTGGTCAGGCACTGGCACAGCCTGCCCAGGGAGGTGGTGGAGTCGCCATCCCTGGAGGTATTTAAGGAACGTGTAGACATGGCACTTCAGGGCATGCTCTAGTGCCCGAGATTGTTGGTTTGTGTCTGTTTGTGGGTGGGGTGGTGTGTGGTTGTGGGTGTTTGTTTTGTTTTGGTTTTGGTGTTTGGTGTTCTGGGATTGGGGGGGGGGGGGGGTGTTTGTTTTGGTTTTGTTGGTGTTTTGTTTGTTTGTTTGTTTGTTTTGTTTTTTTTTTTTTGTTGTTGGTTGGACTCGATCTCAAAGGTCCCATCCAACCAAAAATATTCTATGATTCTGAGATTCTGTGATTCTGTGATTCAATGTTTATAAATACTTAAAGGGTGGGTGTCAGGAGGACGGGGCCAGTCTTTTTTCAGTGGTGCCCAGTGACAGGACAAGAGGAAATGGGCACAAACTTGAATGTAAGAAGTTTCACCTAAACATGAGGAGGAACTTCTTTACTTTGAGGGTTTGAGAGTTTTTCACTTTGAGGGGTTTTCACTTTACTTTGAGTGCTTTGAGTGAGCCCTGGAACAGGCTGCCCAGAGAGGTGGTGGAGTCTCCTTCTCTGGAGACATTCAAACCCGCCTGGACGCGTTCCTGTGCAACCTGCTCTGGGTGACCCTGCTTTGGCAGGGGGTAGTAGTTGATCTCCAGAGGTCCCTTCCAACCCCTTGTGATTCTGTGATTCTGTGATAAGCTGGCCCTGTTTCAAGCTGAGGGTTTTGGTTACGAGACCTAAGAGGTGTCTTCCAGCCTTACACATGCTATGACACTAGGACATGCTACTGGCTTTAGTCTGCCTGCTGTAATTATGTGCTGATTAAACTATATGCTTACAAGATTGAGGGGCGGGAATAGTTTAATCAAACAAGGACAGAAGGAAGCTGCAAAAGACCGGAAGTGTTTTGGTGAACTGCACTGGTGATGCTGGTGCTAGGAAAGACTAGCACTGAATAGTTGCTAGCTGCAGGAGCCACCAGCTATTTTGCTAGCTTGTTCTAAAGCTCCATTTGAAATATAGAGACTCTGTCTGTTCATCTGCCTTTGATCCCGATCCGTGTGTTCCTGACTCCAGAGCTGGAATCCAGTTCCCATTCATCGCTGAGTCCAGTCTGGGACTTCCCCAGTGCCTGCCGGTGATGTGACTGTCATCCTGGGAGCTTGGTACGGTTTTGTGTATATTGTATCTATTTCATTATTTTCTTCTTTATTTTTATTTTAATATTAATTCTTCATTAAAGTAGTTTAGTTCATTCTAAACTTCTGAATCTCCTTATCTCTCTCTCTTCTCTCTCTCTCTTTTGGGGGGGGGGGGGGTGGGAAGGGCGCTCTGTCGGTCTGGTTTTGGTAAATACGGCCGAAACCACAACAGTAAGGTAGCAATGAATAATAAATGAAGCAACACCTAAACCACAATGTTTCGTATCACCTGACAGATGCTCACTGAGTTTAGACATCAACCATCAAGTAGTTCACTGCTGCACTTCTGTCGTATCAAAGTAAGCTTACTAATGCACAGCAACTGTTTTCAGAGAATTCCTCTCCCCTTCATGTGCACAAATTGCCCATGAGCTGCTTACAATTTTGAGGATTTTTTCTTCATTATTCAAAATTATTCATTCCAAAATTTCAGCAAACAAGCAGTCGTCTGTCGTTTGTGAATGAGCTGTTTGTTGCCAGTATGCAACATGGACTTGATCCAAAGCCTATTGAAGTTGATGGAAAATCTCCCACAGACTTAAAATAGGCTTTGGATTGGCCTTGTCTGAGTGGTAGTATTAGTTTTGATTGGAATTATAGGTCACATGCCATTTTTCTCCAATATTCAGTGTTTCTGCCAACTTGCTGGACAATAAGAACATTTGTCTGAATTTTGACACAAAGCAAATACAGAACAGCCATTAATACAGCCGGAATTAATTTGTTTTTAAAAATCAGCTATTCATGGAAAAGAAAATGGTAGTATCTGCCCAGACATAGTTCTTTTGGATTCACATGAAGGAGAGTTTCATGTGATTAGGGAATTAATGTTTACAGAAAAGTGTACCCGCAGTATTTTTGTGCTGAATACTTGTGTGTGTTCCCTCTCTTACTGCTTAAAAAAATGTTTATGGACTAACATTGTGAATTAACATGGACAGAGCTTATTTTGATAAGGATCAAAAAAATTGGAGGATTTTTCCTTCCATTTTGGTCAATAAACAGAAGCCTTTCAGACTCTGTAGGTAAAAAGATTCAGTATATCTTTTCAGATGACTAGACCTGAACATGCTATTCAAATAAACTAGCTAGCTGGAAAACCTAAGGCACCCCAAATACAGGCTGCAATTTCTTAGATACGCAAATATCATATGCTTCATTTCTCCTTTAGCTTCCCATGTAAAAAACCTGCTACTGAGTAAATTACACAATAGATTATGTCTTTTTCTGTTTCCTAATGACCGAACACACAGCTTAAGTCCAACTGCATAACACCAAGTACTTTTACAAAAAAAAAAAAAGAACAATAAATTAAGACCTCATGTAAAGTAAAATATTGAACCTTCTGTTTATGTTGAAAAGCAATGCTTAAATAACTTACTATTAAACATACTACCTATTTGTAATAGCTTTTCTGGGAAGACCTCTCTTTCTTGAAGGAAACTTCAGAAAAATCCAAGGATTCAGATTGCTTGTGAACTGGGTTTCCTTATGAAAAATTTAGGCCCAAAAATTTAGATGGTAGGCAACAGTTATATGCCTGTTTCCTAAAGTATCATACTGAAATCCATCAATAACCTCTGCTGTGTTTAAAGGATGCCGGCAGAAGAGGGTTTGACAGAAAGTTTCTTAAGTGCTGCAGCTCTTGCTTCAGTCCGTGTTTCAACAATTTTCATCCTGGAGGGCAGAGCAGATGGTTTCTTTCTCCCATTAAATCCTGATTTGGTGTTGTTCCTCCTGCATACCTACTGCAAAAGTTCCATTTGAGCTTATGTTTCTATAATTAAGAGCTGCCTACAAGAGTTTATTCCTACCTCTTCTTTCATATGAACACTAGCAGTAAAAAATTGGGGAGGTGATTCTGCCCCTCTACTTTGCTCTGCTGAGACCCCACCTGGAGCACTGTGTCCGGCTCTGGAGTCCTCAACACAGGAAGGACATGGACCTGTTGGAGTGGGTCAGCAGAGAGCCACGAAGATACTCCGAGGGCTGGAGCACCTCCCCTATGAAGACAGGCTGAAAGAGCTGGGGTTGTTCAGCCTGGAGAAGAGAAGGCTCCAGGGAGACCTTAGAGCCCCCTCCAGTCCCTAAAGGGCTACAGGAGAGACGGGGAGGGACTCTCTATCAGGGAGTGAAGCAATAAGACAAGGGGTAATGGTTTTAAACAGAAAAAGGGTAGATTTAGATTAAATCTTAGGAAGACATTCTTTACTGTGAGGGTGCTGAGGCCCTGGAACAGGTTGCCCAGAGAAGCTGTGGCTGCCCCATCCCTGGAGGTGTTCAAGGCCAGGCTGGATGAAGCTTTGAGCAACCTGGTCTAGTGGGAGGTGTCCCTGCCCATGGCAGGGGGGGTTGGAACTCGATGAGCTTTAAGGTCCCTTCCAACCCAAACCATTCCATGATTCTATGATTCTATGAAGCCAGTTCTGGGAAATGATCTGGCTGAAAACTTAAACAGAAACTTTAAGTTTTGGGTGGATCAGTTCCCTGAAGCAGCTCACATAGTCACTCACATGAGGACCAGTTCAGGCATGAAAGAAGGGACAACATGCATCTCTCAGTGGGACTTGGAGTGAGACACAGAGGAGGGTGAGGCCACAACATCGCCAGGTTACACCAGTTTGTGCTGCCAAGGAAGTGCAGGTAAGAATAGAGAGCTTGGTTTTCATTGTATGATTATCAAGACAAAATTGACGTGTATAAAAAAAACCCCATAAAAATAAAACCAGTCAGAAGAGGAGGCAGTGACTGCAGTGGAAGAGTGTCTTCCTCAGCTCAAAGAGGTTCAGATCTATAGGTCTCATTCAAGAGACTACATTTGGCCAGAGTCTGCCATGGTAGATGCATGGAGGCAGAGCCATTTTCTCTTTGTGTGCTGAGAAAAAAAAAAGAACAAAATGGACCTTAGCATTCGTTTCCCAGTGAAACCCACCTCTGAGGGAGAAGGTTCCAGTTCTGTCTATGCTTGTAAACTGACCCGTACTGGGGAGCGTTGCCGGGCACTGGTGCTGGAGTGTCCACACTGTTGCATTGTCAGAACACGCTCTGGGATGGTTTTGCCAGCGGCCAATTTGCTCTCCTCCAAACAGAACCTGGACATGGTTTGGGAGTTAATGTGTGCCAGGAACAATTCCCACAAGGCAGTTTGGACGTGGCTACCCTGTGTTCAGGGTAAGAGTGTTTAGTAGCATGAATATGGGCCATTCTTGGGCCATTTGGCCTCCATGCCAGCAAACAGTTCCAGGCACATCTAATTTCCTAGAATAGACACTGCCTGTGGCTCTTATTTCTGTTCCATGAAATGTTTGTGCATTTTATTCAATGGTTGTTTATTGCACAATAAACATTAAGAAATCCCTGAGGTAGGCATCAGAACTAAAGTCTTCTTGCTATCAGTCAAGTGCCAAATCAGAAATCCAAATTTTCTCTCATTTCAGGCTCTGTGAATCTTATATTTCTTTCTGTAAAGTGACATATATAGAAAATAACCCCACAACTAAGGCAATAAAATATTTTTTAGGGAAATCTGGGTTTGAATTTGAGTTATCTGTCTGTAACTGGTTTCCAGTGAACAGTCTTGCAAACTCTAATTGGGTTAAAATCTGTTAGTTGAATAATTGACCTTTCTTGAAATGGACAGGCTTGGAAAGGATCTTGGGAGCTGAACAAGTGTCCTCCTTCAGCATGGCCCTGAGTGTTTCCACCTCCCAACTGGAAACCAGAGTTGGCAGGACCAAAGAGAAGAGGCCAGAAACCAGGTGGAGCCGAATAAGAAGGGAAGGTTCCACCTCACTTTCAGGACAGCTCTTTGTCTTTGACTACTTGTATGCCCACTCTAAAACCATCTCCTGAGAGGACATTCCTGGAGAAGGATTCCAATTGTCAATGTGGCCGCCATGTGCCTAAACCTTAGGTGTGTGACATACAGCTGCACTGCACCAGTACTCCTCTAAGGAGCTGGCCTTTAGTTTCTGGAGTGACTTCATCCCAGTTAGCTATTCTGTCAGCTCCATGAATCTCCCAGCATGATCAGACAAATACACAATATATTCTGTGCTTCCTAAATTAGTAAAATAATATACATTTCTCAGTTTTTTAGAGTACATTTTTATGCTTTACTGATATTTGTTAAAACCAAGGTCCTTTCAGGTATTTATTTATACAACATCTCACCTACCAGATGTTCTCTGTTGAGTCACCAGGGACACATTCATCTTCATGTACCTCTAAACTTCTCTTATGATTCATGCTGTATTTCAATCCAGCCCAATTTTTTTTTCTGAAATATAAACATTCCCTTAGGTGCCCCAGTTCATGTAATTTCAATATAACCGTATAAACAGCAATAAACCATGTGCTGCACAATTATAGAATAAATAGCCCATTTTAACAGTGAACTGCCAAAAAAATTTAAATTCTATTTAAAAAAAGATTTTCTACAAAAGCAAACATTTTCCAGGCTTGATAATTGGTCAATTTTTCATTAGCATTTTTCAAGGTAGGAATTTTTCAATGTGCAGATGTCATTTTCAAAACAGAGAAAGAGAGAAAAAGACAGAGAGAAGAAGAAGAAAAAGGAAGCAAGGAAGGAAGGCAGACAGGCTAGATCCTCAAGTCCTGAAGAACAAAATCCTTTTAAAGACACAATTTTCATGAGTAAAGCACAGTTTATCTTTGAATAAACTGCACTGTACTTTCTTTGCATACTCATAATAGGTATTGTACACCTTAAAAACCCCAGCTTACAGCTTTATCTTCTTCTAGCTATATATTTCTTTTCACCTCAACTTGATCTCTAAATCCACACAAAAATTATGAGCCTGGTTTCATAGCACAAGTGACACAGAAAGTCAGGAGATTTTACAGTGGACAAAGACCCAGTATTGGAGAAGGATCTCCATCTTAAATAACTCACAGTTTCTTACAACAAGAGAGTATTTATCTTTATTGTTTGGCTTTTGCATCTGGGATTTTTGGCCAAACATGCTGGTTTTCTGGCTCATGAATGTCAGAGCAGAATTTGAAAACACAGGAGAGCAGCGTTTTTGTCTCTCTGTCTTTCCTCTTTCTCCCCAGTTCCTGCACTTGAGTGGCTTTTCTAAGACAATGGTGCACTTTGAGAGTTCCAGGTAGGAGGCAGATGTGCTTTTCAGGAGGGTCCTGGCACAATTAAGCACTAAACCCACAGTATGCCCAGCTTTTAGATGGATGGAGACCGTTCCTGTTGCCAACTGACAAGATGAACTGCTTGTCTCTAGTCACGCTCTGAGCAGGAGATGGCAGCAGAGGCAGCTTGAAGTAACTGGGGTGGAAGGAGAAGACAGGAGTTGAAGCGGGCTACCCAGTTACCCAAATATTTCACAGATGTGTGAAGTATTGTCACTTAGCTGTGTAAACTTCTGATTACACAAGACTATCAAAAAGATATGACATATTCATTTGCCTTTTTGTGAATAGGCAACACATGAAAATCCATCCCAATCAAATCCTAGAAAGTGAGAAAAGCAAAGTGTCTCCCTAGAGAAAGCTGTAAATCATACCAGTTGACAGTGTCCTGGTTTCAGCCGGGATAGAGGTAATTTTCTTTCTAGTGGCTGCTGTGTTTCAGATTTGGTGTGACAGGAATGTTGATAATGCATATTGTTTTAGTTGTTGCTAGGTGGTGTTTACACTCTTCAATGACTTTTTTTTTTCAGCTTCTTATAGAAGCTGAGAAGGAGCATAGACAGAACAATGGAATGGCCAATGGAACATTCCATACCATAGATGTCATGCTCAGCATATAAATGGGGGTTGGCCGGGGGGCGGGGATCTGCAATCAGCGCTTGGGACGGGGTGGGCAAGCAATTCACTGGGTGGTGAGAGTGGCTTGCTTTGTATTGCTTTATCTTGAGTATTCTTTTACCGTTATTATTGTTATTGTTATTGCTATTTTTTCCTTTTCTGTTATTGTTCTATTAAACTGTCTTTATCTCAGCCCATGAGGTTGGTTTTCCTTTCCTTTCCTTTCCTTTCCTTTCCTTTCCTTTCCTTTCCTTTCCTTTCCTTTCCTTTCCTTTCCTTTCCTTTCCTTTCCTTTCCTTTCCTTTCCTTTCCTTTCCTTTCCTTTCCTTTCCTTTC